>NC_090878.1:7085115-7100115 GCF_036669935.1 Montipora foliosa | reverse complement strand
AGTTTGTTGTTTTCTCTAAGAGTCCATTCTTCATTTGCAGACAATGATGTCTGGCCTTGGAAACACATCACTGGCTCAAGCAGCCTGCAGTGTGACTACTACGGTCACTGCAGCTCTAACACCTGATGTCATCATACCAAGTGCTCCAGAAAGGTATGATGATTATTTTAATTATTTTTTGATCACATTGTGTATGTACATGTAATGTGACAGTGGTAATGCCTTCTGTTGTAGAGCAAATTACATGCTGAGTATTGAGCGGTTGTTGGTGCTGGTGGAACAGTACATAATAACAGTGGAGGTGAGCTTTCTTGACAAATACTGCAGTATTATTTTGTGTAGTACAGATTTTTTCATAAAAGTGTTTCAGTAATTTTGTTGTATAATAGTGGAGCTCCACATGCATGTGCGGATCACCATTGGTATGAAAATATGGTAACCTATCCGTGCGAGAAATTTTGGTTTTGGTCACTGTACTACCGCACGTCCACCCTTTCATGTATGCCAATGTCACTAGTATCATGTGACCATATCGTGGCTCAAATAATCAATACTTGTGCCAAACATGGCGGCCACACTCCAGCTAGTTTACGACGCACATCTTTGATATTGGACATCCATGTTATGGTCAATTGACAAGGTATCTGCTGACCAGTATCACAGGCTCAAGTTTAGAGCTCATTGAGGTGAGCTTTTGTTAAAAGTTAGCCGCTGACCAGGTACTGGCAATGTTTTGACAAAATTTATGATTAATAACAGGACAGACGCATGAAAAACTGACATCAATTTGTTAAATAGATTCTTTTGGTTGATCTGCATGTATCACAGGATCTTCATGCTGGTCCTCGAACTCTTTTGCCACATGGTGCTTCATTTCATGGATACCCAATCAACATTAATGTCTCATCTGATCTTCCAAGACAGGAGCTTACTTTACAGGTAAACGTATTGTTGTCAAGATCTTTTCTTTGTTTATTGTTCCAGTTTCCCAATGATATGTTGGTACAAATTTCACTTAAAATATTTGATATTTCAATGAGAGTATAAATTATTAAACAAATTGGCTAACCTCTGTGTTTTGCACAATCTACCAGTAGTTATTACTGAGAATTTAAGATAAACAAAAGTTACACAGTATACAACCTTGTAGGTTTGCTTTTTTTTCAGTGTCATTCCAATGAAAGCCTGAAATCTCTTAGACACAGAATAGCAAACCGATTAAACACTACCGCTGAACAGATCCAGCTGTCAACAAGTGAAAAACTGGTATGTTACTGTGGTTTGTCCAAACCAGAGAAAGCAAAAAGCTTGATTTAACGAACAATCTGACTTAGTTTTGTCATGGATTGTATGATAGGGAGATACTCATTGTTTCATGGCCTCAATTAAGGGAAGCAAATAGATTCAACCTGAAGAATTAACCATTTGTAGTGAAATCAAGTGCAGCACCTTTCAGTTTTGTAAAGAGAAATTTTCACTGTGTTGGTTTAGGTTGGATTTCCTGCTCAATAGTGTAGCATTGAGCCATCTGGGGTGATCAGATAAAAATGATCTTTTCTCAACTCTTTTCTTCAAGTTGATGTTCTATTTTAACGTACAATGTACTCGGACTGTGATATGTCGCAAACTCTACTTCTTAAGTACCTATACATAAATGGTGACCAAACCCAATGAAGACTGTAATTCTGACCTGAAGTCTATTTTTATAGTACAATAGGTGGTTGAAGTGATGACGTTTTGTGTTGTCTAGCACTTGATACCAACAAGGTTGGTGCAATGGTAAAACCACTCAACTTTCACCAATCCGGCCTGAGATGTGTAGAATACATGTATGTTGGCGTGCCATAAGTGGGTTGAGGTTGTTGGTTCTCTGATCCTACCTCAAGTGCTGTGATCAACGAGTTACTGTGTAGTATGGTACCCTTTTCACTTTCCTATTAAAAAAGAGAGCAAAGTATTCACTTTTGTACTGAAGAGAACATTGTCCCTTTTAATTCTATGGCAGCTTTTACCATCCAAAGACCAGAAACTACTGTATCAGTTGGAATTTGAAGATGAGCAGATGCTATTTGCAAAGGTGTCTGTTTCTGGGGTGACTTCTGTCCCAACCAAAGAAGAGGCAGAGGTAACTAACAGTAATCATCACATTAATTCAGTAAACATCATGAATTATTATATGGATGGGAGTATTTTACCGGGAACTAAAACACTAGTGGAATCAATATGTTCACTACATCCTGGAACTGAGTGAGATTATTTTTCATTTGTAACTAGGAGTGGTCATCCCCCCTTTTTTGTTTGACTGTATCAGTAGCTGGTATTTGTATCAAAGCCTGCTTCTCTATCTCTACCATGTATATTTATTGTCCGTAATGAAAAGAAAATTAGGCACATGTTAGCTTGAAGACATGAATTTTATGTTCTCGGGCAGGATCAATACCTCACTCATTCGCTGTGCTTACTTGTGAGATCTTGATCTTGCCACTCAAACATAAAATTCATATCTTCTTGCCACTTTGTAATATCCTCTATATATTTAGAAGTCTTTCACTATCAATGTATTATGGCTTACAGTGAGCAAAGAAAGTGGTGTCTGATAACCTGACGCTACTGGATTTTACTGTCAGGCTAGTGAATTCTGTTCTTAACTTGCCTGAGGGGCAAGTGATTTTTTTGGTGGGAATTCAAACTGAAGGAGAACTGTAATCAATCCTGATCATCATAGCTAGTACATGCTAGCTACAGCTTGCCTGAATGGCAAGCTGTAAAACTGACTTTCTTTTCACCCTGGCTTACCTCTGCAGGTGGGTAAATACTGTTTTATCTCTTCTCTTTTAATATGCAAGAACTCTCATCTTGCATCAAAGGAGAAGAGTGTCAAAAGATCCTTCCTCTATAATAATAACCGCACTCCTCTCTAACTACAACAAGAAGTTTGTGCTTCACAAAATTAATATACAATTCCCAAAAATTATTTTCAGTTATTGACTGGATGTGAGGGATGATTGTTAAGTGATAGGAATAATATGGACCTTGAGAATTTCAAAGTTAGGTTGTTACATTTACATATTGTGTTAACTGTGAAATAAACTTAAAAGGTTGTGGCTGAGTCTGTTTTCCAATTATTTTCTTTCATTCTCAAGAGTCAGGAAGCCATGAGAATAGATGAGGTATGAATCAGTTACAAAATTTTGAACATACTATCATTTGTTCAAGTCTTTACTCAATAATGTCCGATCTGTATCAGTTAAAAGCTTAAGACATTCTTGTATTTCAGGCAAGTGCAAGTGGATCAAATCGACAGACATTTGCTTTGGAACAGGTGAGGTTGAATTTGAAAATCCTGTGTAACGATAATTTTTTAAAATTTAAATAGCATAATGAAGGATAAGGTCTCGCTGTGGGCATCACAGAAACTCAACCAATTTGTTTAAAATTAATTATTGGGATATTGAAACAAGGGTAGAATTGTCATGTAAACGAAAGTTCAAAAATTTGTTAAAATAATTCACAAGCAAAACGGCCTATCAAATGCATGTCGTCAATAAAGCGTCACATGCATGAGCCTTAAACCTGATTTAACGCTCATTAGTATAAATACACAGGTGATTATACAAAATCGCACGCTCTCATTGGCTCGCTATCTCGGGTTATCAGCCAATAATCACCTCGACGGACAAAATGGCTGCCAGTAGTTGTTTTGCTACTGCAAGTGAAGATGATTTCGCGTTGAAATGTTTTTTTTTTCTCTTTTTTGAAATAATCACCTGTGTATTTATACTAAAACAATTATTCGCCTCAGGCTCAGTGATTATCGGTGAATATTCACCGATAATCACTTCGCCTTCGGTGAATAATTGTTAATTATTAGAGTTCTTTATATAAAGCATACTAATAAGGCATAGCTTGTTTTTCTTGTATGCTAATGTTCTCCTCCTACAATTTGAACCTTGGACTTTCGAGCGACATGCTCAGCCTTTTTATTGGGTCTAAAAACACTCGGCTACACCGTTTGTGTTTTTATACACGATAAAACACTACTGCTCATTTTTTAAACATCACATAACATGTAATGTTACTGTCATTTGTCACATTGTTCACTTTTCATTAATAATTACCTGATTGAATATTCAAATATTTTACAACAGGAGAAATTGATGCCTGGTGTTATAATGGCTACAGAGTGCAAAGCATTTGATAAGCTATATCAGCTGGCAGAACTAGAAGAACCAAGTATCACAGTGCGAGTACAGAGACTGTTGATGCTGTTACCAACTGACCCTGATGTGCAAGAGGCTCTTGAATCCATTGGACAACAGGTATGAATAAAGAAGTGTCATGCTTGAGTAATAAAAACAGTGACATTATAACACAGTGTAGTTTTTTCATTTTAATATTATTTTAGTATGTAAATTTAACAGTTAATGAAATAAGTATGAAGTCTGTACTGTGAAGAGAAACAAAGTACCGGTAATGATAACTTTAGGAAGGAATTGAACTTAATAGCGAGATTAAAAAGTCAGTTTGAGGCAAAGAGTGATTTCATTGTCAGTGTAACTTTCAAAGAATTATCTCCTGTTTGTCTGTGCAAAAGACAAACTATTCAAAATGCATTTGGAATAATGGCATCAAAAGAATAAGTTAAGTACTTGAAAAATGCGTCAAGTAGAAATGTGGAAATACAGGACATATTTTTTTAGAAGGTACGTAGTTAATTTTTTCACAGATAATTGAATTAGTGCGTTTGGTTTTAAATAACACCTAATTTTAAATTAAGTAGTTCATTTTTTTGTGGTGAATTTGTTACCTTGTTGAGCTTATATATTTTCCTATTTATGTTATTTAATATATTTTTTCAGTTTTCTATCAGCTGTTCTCCAGGGAGTGTGGATGACAGATTGTTATCAACAGCAAATCTGCAAAATATGTTCAAATGTATCACACCTGGCATGTCACCATTCAGAATACTCTATAACCTTGAGGTAATAAAAAAATGATTCCATTTGATCATAAAAAGGAAAGGAAAGGAAAGGAACTTTATTTAAGTGTCTAATCTTCTGGCGCCGTAGAGCACTAATCGGGGACACTGTAAATTGAAATTAACAAGTTAACGCAAATCAAATCAAATTTTGGTTTTTTTGAGGAGAGGGGAAAACTGCAGTACCTGGAAAACCTCTCGGTGCAGAGTAGAGAAGCAACAAACTCCACTCGCATATGCATCTGTGTCTGGGAAATGAACCCTAGCCACATTGGTGGGAGGTGAGTGCTCTCACCACTGTGCCATCCCTTCACTATTGACTCACTTATCAGAGATTCTTGGAAGGAAATCCATGGCAAGAGTTCTGTAATGCGTTAGTCAGTTGTGATATTTCTTCCCATGATACCAATGTTGATGTTGAACATGAGAATAAGTTGATATCATAATGGCTTATTGGTAGACAATCTCACTGCCAGCTTGTCATTCTGAAGCCTAAACTTGCTGCATGGCCGCTTCCTGAGGTATAACATTATTGAGAGCCTTGGACCTTGTTCACCCAAATGGATTGCTACCATTCAGAACATGTACTGTAATGTGTGGAAGCAAAGCATTCATGAAAAACAAACCATCCTTGCTTCAGTAGCATAAGATATAGGCTTTGTTAAAAGGAAATAAATTTCTTGAAATAAGTGTGAGCTATTTGTTTTCTAGTATTGTGTCATCATAAATGTATCTTTAAATCCCCAATGAGTTTAATTTGTGGCAGGTTTTGAGCAGTAAGTTGATGCCAACACAAAACAGAGACGGAGGAGCCAATGCAAGGATGTTCAAAGAGAACTTTTTGACAGCTGGGGGACTCGGGTTAGTCAATGTTGTGAGCTGCAAACAGACCTGTGTAACAAGCCCTGCTCTAATCTGAAAGGAATGTTAATTAAACTGAAGGTTATTTTGGCAATGAACTTCATTTCATTAAAGAAAATGATAAAAAATTGTATCCTTCAGTGTTACTTCCACCTGTACAAAGGATGTGCATTATATATACCATTCAATAAATAATATTAGTTGTGACATGTGACTGTTTACTTTGGTGTTTGTGAAATTCATCAGCAAATAAAAGATTGATTGTACTACAAATAGAACTGAAAGTACAAGTCAATGTGCAATTTTTGTCTAGTGCAGGTACTCAAAACTGGAATCTTATTAGACTTAACAGAGCACTTGTTGGATATCAAATTGAGCTTGCATCAAAGTATACTTCAGGGGCCCGTTTGTTCAAAAGCTGATTAACACTAATCCCAGATTTAAAATTAATTAACGAGTTTATTCCACTACTCCCAAATGCTGTTCAACGCTGATCTTTGGCAAAACTTTACATTAGAAGAAGTCAATCATAAGCAAAAGAAACTTTCACTAGAAAGTTGAAAATATAAACAAAAGTTTATGCTAATTTTGGATTGAGTTTATTGGCTTTCGAACTACTGGGCCCTAGACATAAGTGTTGCAGTGACACTTCTACAGTGTACCCCAGTCTAAAGGTCTCGATTGCAGACACTTTCAGAAGCTACAGTTATGATGCTATTTATTTAAACAGTGTTGTTGTGAATATCCTGCAAAAAGACATGTTCCCCCAAGATGTTGACACTGAAATTCGCAGAGGATGCTATGCCATCTGTCTTCAGTTGGCAAGGTAAAGTTTTAAACGGAAAGTCGTATTGTTGGGGAATTCTTGTGTTTTTAATTGAGGTGGTAAAGAGACATATTTAATAACCAAATTAACCCATTGACTCCCAGGGGCTCCCCATTGACAAGTAAAATGGTCTGGTGTTAGACAGTCTGGCCGGTTTGGACGTCAATGGGTTAAAATTAAACATATTCAAAAGCTAATGTTCAATGTAGACAATTTTTAACAAAATGGACTTTTAAATATTACTGTAATAATTATTAAATGTTGCATTGCTGCATTCTTTTGCTCTTAATCAAAGAATTACTTCTAACAAGGACCTTTACTGAGATTAACAAGTGAAACATAAAAATTGAAGTTACACACATCATTGCAGTTTGTAGTTTTTTAATTCTCTGCTCTTCTATGTTTTGAAGAGCATGAAAAGCAAAATGGAGAGACAGACAAGGATCAGCAGTGCCTCCTCTCTTTTTTCAGGTTTTTACTGTGTGGACAATCATCAGAAAATTCCTTCACAACCCCCTCATCTCCACCTTACAGAGAACCTGCAACAATTGCAGCGTCACCAGTAGCCATGGCAACAGGGACAATGGATGTAGACCTTAATGACTCTCTCAACAACTCAGCAGTGGAAGCTAAACGACCACGCTCAAGTAGCATGATCGATGATGTACATCCCTCTGTGAGAGTAGCTATAGAGGTAGGTATATGACTAGCATAAGTTAATTTAATTCATATGCTTTAAATTACTACAGTAAGCCAAACAACTCATTGTCTTTGATCTACCACTTTCTTTGTTTCATTTGTAGACAATGGGGCGAGATGATTTTGCAGAAACCATTGCATGTTTCATGCGTGTCGCCTGGGCTGCAGCTGCTGGGAGAATAAACCTTGCTGGGGGTAGACAGAGGCTGTCTAGTCAGAGTTCTGATGATGATGGAAGCACCTTGGGAGGGGGAGGTAGTGACACAGAGTCTGTTAAATCCTTCAAATCAAGTGTATCCAATGGCAACCCATCAGAAGTGACAAACAAGGTAGGAGAATGGAGGCTTCATGTAGAGTTTGTTTCTAGAACTTACAATGAATATGTACTGTGAAGAGGTAGACTTTATCCAACTAAAATTGTGGTTTCCTTCTGTAGGATGTGATGATAGTTGGTGAGGCACTTCAACTGCTCGTCCTTTGTTTGCAACTTAGAACACAACTGATGGGTAGGCAAATGCTGTACTGGTTATTTCATGATTGTTTTATGAGTGACTTTCAGTGCTGCTCAAGAGTACAGGTCTCTGCCATCACACAAGAGGTACATGTACCACCGAAATAACACAGTTCCTATTTAGGTTCATGATGGCCTTAAAGGGACCAAAATGTGGCATGAAAACAATACACACATGCAGTACACTTTCTTTTCTTTATCTCTACCCCAAATAAATTGGTTAACATAGTTTTTTTTTTCTCTTTATCATCTCTTGCACTATGCACAGGAAACATGACCACAAATTTTTCCTCTGCTTGGCTGATGGATTGATCCACTGAGTTGTTGAATGTCACACCAACAAACTGAAGTTCTGTAGCTCAAATTTAAAAATGGTTTATGGATTGATCAACTGAATTTATTTCGTGATTGCTTTATTGATCTACCGATAAAACAATGAACTTCATTCAAGTTTCATATTTGCACTAATATTATTGGTGACACTATAAAGAAAAAAAATTGGAGAATTTAGAGAAAATACACATGTGGCCATAGGGTGAGGACCAAAACAGATCTTGGTTTATCTTTTGTTCCTCCTAGGAGTATTTTATTACCTCCCAAATGTGAATGACTTCATTGTGGAAGTTCTTATAGGTTCTTGGAATTCTCAGGTAAAGATTTTGCTCTGTTATCTAACATACCACTTGAATAATAAGTTAGTTGGGTGGCTGGACCATTAAGCTACAGGTTACAGTATAGGTTACAGTTGCCACTAGTCTAGTTACCCAGTTTGCACTAGTCTCTCGTAGCTTTGTGAGGAGGCAGTGTGGCCCAGTGGTTAGGGTGCTTGCCTTGAGATCTGGATCAGAGATCAGGTTCAAGACCCATTCTGTCCACTGGTAAGGAAAGGAAAGGAACTTTAAATTATTCAAGTGTCTAGTCGTTCTAGCGCTGGAGCACTAATTGGGGACACTGTAAACTGAAATTAACAATTAGCACAAATAAAATCAAATGTTGGTTTTTGAGGAGAGGGGAAACCAGAGTAACTGGAGAAAACCTCTCGGTGCAAAGTCAACCCACATATGACGCCGGATGTGGGAATCTAACCTGGGCCACATTGGTGGGAGGCGTGTGCTCTCACCACTGCGGCATCCCTGCACCACAAATTTGATCCTGGTAGTTCCTGGTTCAACTTCTCGGGCTGCACCTGTAAATAGCAACCTGTTTTGCCTCCAGCCAGTTGGGATTCTGTCTGGCTGGGATTGGCTGGTTCAGGCATCAAGGGGTTAATAGTGGTAGAGCATGCCAACTTGTAAATTGGTCACATGTTCAACTCCTGTTAGGAGGAGGTCAACTTCATTGAAACCATTATTCTCTTGTGAGACATCAAAGTTAAGTAATATTTGAATGGTATCTTTTTGTGTTTTGTTTACTTACACCTTTAAACGATTTGATGATCCATGTACATCTGTTTTTAGGTGCGGTCAACTGCATTAGAGCAACTTTTAATTCTCAGTCAAACTCCAGTTGGAGGTTTGTTTGTTGTCCTCTTGACTTCAGTAGCAATGTTGTACTTCATTGTTTTTTGTACACAATAGAATGTGGCCTTACAATAATAATGTTATTCTATTCAGTGTTTGTTAACTAAGGAATGGTTGATGGATTGATCAACTCTATTTATTTCCTGATTGCTGCACATTGTTGTACTGATGAATTGTCTGCTCATTATAATAACGACTTGGAAGATGAAGTTAAAGATATGATATGATATGAGTGTTTTGCTTGTTCTCATGCAAGTCATTAGGTTCAGAGATCCCTAACCAACGAGACAATCCTCAGCTGAATCAGTACTTCACTGTACACCCTAAACAAGTTTAGGGCTGGCTATATTCCAGGAACTAGTTTTCTGGTATAGTTCTTCATTCTCCTCTTCATTAGAAAATCGTCAAAACAAAAGCGAGATGTTAGATGGCTCAAATGAGATTCAATTAGGGAATAACACAATAAAATATAATCATTTTAATCTACATTCTTTCTCTTTATTTCAGACCACAAACTTCAGACACCGAATCATTTTCTTTTGAGTGTTGTACTTAATGCACCACTACCATTGTGGACTCCAACTGTTTTCGTCAGAGGAAAGAACCACAGGTAAATCTTCCCAGTAATTGTGAAAGAATTTAGTAGAAGCAATTCAAACAAAGATCTTTGGACACTCTCCAAGCATCAGTATCATGTCAGTGAGTTTGAGTCTTAAAATAACAAATAGAACAGATCGTCAAGTTAAAAAGCTGTAACAAGATGCGTGTACTGAGTTTCAGTTAAGGTGATTCCTGATCAGTATTGCAATGTGCATCCTGTACTGTGCACACATGTATGGTGTGTCAATGTTTATAAATTGGATCAAATTTGCAATAATATTATTGTAAGTATGGCGTAAGTCTATCATGCACGCTAAAACATTTCTCAAAACATGTGACAGTAGTTGTGAATGACCCATAATTCTTTGCGAATAAGCGCGCTCATTCCAAGAACATTGCAAATTTTGTTGTTTCAAACAACGATAGTCGAGATAGACAGGTACAATGGTGTTTTACTCTTAAATGAGCATGGTGACCTATATTTTTTTATTCCATAATTTTGGTGTACAAATTATCCTCTTTAAAACAAAAAAACATACACAAAACCCCTTACCCAGGGATGTCAATTATGATCTTGAAAACAACGACTCAAGAAACGTTTTGAGTTGACGTTGTTTTAAGTTGAGTTATTTTTCCATGACAAAAACAGACAGACAAATTGATTTTTGATCTTGTGGGACCAAGCGAGAAGTCCCAAGCGGGCAGCATAGTGCTGTCTTGCCCACTTGGGTAGCCAATCACAGCCCGGGATTTGGTTCATATCTTGCCCGGTCATGGAGCTAGTCATATAATAACAGTATTTACAGAAAATATTATGATGACGTTTTGTCCTTTAGATTGCAGCGGAATTGTAGCCAGTTCTTTGATCTCCTGTGTCGCCTGTTAGAGTACTTGACAGGTATTGATTCCCCTAGATTTAATGAGTTTTATGCTAATTTCCTGGTAATGTAATAATACATGTAATTTCCTTGTTATTACTATCATGGTCACAAACAGGTCAGGCTCAAACTGTTGAAGTTCACTCACAAGCTTTTGAAACACTCCACTACCTTCTGAAATAAATGCTAAAATAACAAGAGATTGTCATCCTCATCTTGAGTTGCTTTTTCTGTGAATTCTGTTTCAAGTTCAAGTTTATTAAAGGCTCAAGAGCATAATATTATACAAAGTAAACTAAGCACTGCTTGCAGTTCGCTACAGCTATTCGAGGAGAGCAGTGTTTTTTATGCATGACAAATCGCAGCAATTCAACCGTATGCATGTAGAATGAAAAACTACAATGTAAGTTTCAATAACTAACAGGTAAAGCAAGAGAAACGAAAATACAATGACAAAACTAAGACGTATTGTGTACAATCAAAGTAATTAAGCAATTAGTGGAAGATACTTTGCCAGTTATTCAACATTAATTTTAGAGTTTGAAAAAAGGAAAATAATGAGAAATTATATTACTTTGAATACTTAAGTTAAGCAAACATAGCCATAGCCATGTTTGTATGATTAGAGGCATGAGAGAACTCAAATTACATTGAAAATTATTCCAGCTACTAGTGCTTTTTAAATTCCTGCTTCAGGGCAAGAACAGAAGCTTATGAAGATAGACCCTACCAAGATGATCAAAAGTGAAATAAGCTGGCTCCTTAACTTTGAATGTGGAACTAATCTAGGTGATGAAAACACATTTTAGTGAATTAGACTGACCTCTTTAATACTAACCGAGTGTGAGGGCTGTACTAGGGAAATATTGGCTCAAGGTAATGGTAGCGTGGACCAAGCATGACGAGGTTCATGCAAACATGACTGAGGGCCAATATTCCCCAGTACCGTCTGAAGCAAGTGAGGTTAGTAAAGTATATTACATGTATATGGCATCGTGTCTTTAAGCAATCAGACATCTCTCTGCTTGGTGAGTGTTCGTAATTTTGGTCTTCCATCAGTGAACCTTGAACAGTAACCTTTAACATGTAAAACTACATTTAAATTCTGCTTGCTATAATTGTACCGTTGTGATGAAAAAAGTTGAATTCTGCTTTTTAAAAACTTTTTTGTGTTTTGCTCAACTGAGAGAAAAAATATGGAAATGGACTGTTTCCATGGTAGTGGGCTGTACTGTAAAATCCCGACCAAAACCAGTCAATCAGAGTGCTCTATTTAGCCTGAGAATTTCTGCCATATATTTATAATGTTATTTAATGATTACACTATGAACCTGTGCAAATTCAGGCAGGAGCTTTTTTTCCTTATTAGTTTAACAAGACATGATGTACATGATTGTGTTTGATTGCCCAATAAACTGTTTATTCATCTTTACAGAAAACGAAGCTCCCTTACTAGCAGGACACTTAAAACTTACGAAAACACTCTTTACATGTGAGGGAGTGGACAAGAGAAGTCTAGGTGGGCAAAGAGGACGAATTTTAAAGTTGGCCTTTTAAATCTATCTTTGTCACTCACTGTTGGTCTATTTCTCCATGTCTGTCTGTCTGGCCCCATGTAGTTGTTCAAACGAGGGATAGTGCTATCCACTGGATATGTCAACCTGGTTGCAATGCGAACCTTAACTTTCATTATCAGAAGACTTAAAACTAACACGTGCATTTAATCATTTTCAACTTTTTATAGGGGAGAGGTTGATTAAAGACATTTTAAATGATTTTCTCTTTCCTGCATCAAAACTCATCTTTGACACCAGAAGCACTCCAACCAAAGAAACTGTTGTAGATGTACATCCCAAGTAAGCAATTCACAATATTGGAATAATAATTATTATTATTAGTTAGGTTATGCTTTGTCTTAATACACTTAATGTTTCAATTCTGTAATTGGAATGATTTCAGATATGAACATCGCTCTATCCAGTCAATTTAAACTGTATCGTGCCTAAGATTAAAGATTGATTGTTTCAGAATGAAAAATACATGTGCCTTTAACACTGTTTCTGGGTGGTCATTCTTATGAGCTATAAATGAATTTCACAAATTTAAGTTGTCACGGATTACAGAAAATCATAGTTTGCTAAGTCTACATGTATGTTGTCCAATAATTTTCCTGTTACAAAATGATGCAGCCGCTGTGATTCAGTTCATGGCAAGGAAACCTGGTGGTGTAAATGCTTTAAGCTGGAGAGTGAAGCTTTGGTGGTTTTTGCACCCCTAGAGGATTGTACTTTGCATTCAGAAATTAATTTTCAGTGCAGTAACAAGGTTAAACTAAAGATTTTTTTAAAATCTCACTTCTTAATTTTGCTAAGAAGAACAGGTGATTTGTCTGTTCACTTCTGTCCCACATTCTGATTAAGCTGAACCATGCTTTGCAAACAGCCGACTCCTTGCCTCATCTGAGTGTGTCTAGTGTTCAAATAGCTTTCTTACCAACAAAACTGTACCATAAACTTTAAGCTTAATGTACCACTATGTAGAGACAATTTTCAAAGGTTTACTTTTTATGGTTAACATTAATTTTTTGTTGTTGTAGGTGTTTAGCAAGGGAATGTCAAGTAGCTGCCCATGAACTTCTGGTAGAATTGGCTGATGGTTGTGCAGAAAATTTAGTTTATATTGTGTCACAGTTGATCAGTATGCATCACATAGGAGATCCTGCTACTCTCAAGGAATGGGAGGTACGTCTACATGACTGTATATAACATAGCGTTTACAAGTGACTAGTAAATCCCCCAAAATGCTTAAACTGAACCTACAAACATGCAAATGGTGAACTTTGATCTGGCGAAAATCTTTGGAAGTTCTTACAAATAATAATAATTAGTCAGCAGCCTTTAAGATAAAGCTGATTCAAAAACTTTGAGACCCTTCATTTTCCATAGTTTTCTAACTTAAATTAAAGATATGCAAATTCCTTGTAAAAAGATAATTAACCTCCTTTTCATACAAGATTTTGAAAACTCTTGTCTTATCTAGTGGATATTTAATCCAGGTATAGTCAGCCTTACTAAGGTGAAAAACTGATCCCATTTAGGGTAAGCGTTGTGAGGCATTGTATAAACAGCTGTCTCTGTCATGTTATAACCACGAACTTGTCATTAATCTGTTTTGTAGTTCCAGCCCCCAGTGGCTCCACGAGCACAGTGTGGATTTGTGGGCCTTAAGAATGCTGGTGCCACTTGTTACATGAACTCGGTTTTGCAGCAGCTTTACATGCAACCTTCTCTAAGAGAGGTTAGTAAATAAATCATCAGTAAAACGTTGCATAGATGTAGCAATTAAAGCATTGACAAACTGGCTTCTCCTTTATTTCAGGCTATTTTATCATTTGATGATTCTCATCCTGACAAAGAAAGGTAAGATTTGTCATTACTCCTGATCTGAAGGTTTTCCAACTGTTTTCAGCTTAAAACCGGCAGCCATAAATTTGGAATAATCCTTATCTATAGCCTTAGAACTGTGTATCGCCTAGAAGAGGAAAGATGGCAGCTGAAGTCTCCTCCCTCAAAAATGAAAGTATTCTCTATCCATGCCTTTTCAACTGTTTAATCAATTCTGCTGGTTGAAGAAGATTTAACCAATCTGGAAACTGAGAGCATTTATTTGCCAAGGGAATCAAAGTCACACACAAAATGCTGGGGGGAGGGGGGGAGGGGGTTTCTAGAACCACGATAATTTATTTTATCCTGATTTTTGTGTAATTAAGCAGGGTCAGCCCCAGTTCCCATTTATACAAATGCGTGAAGAAAGAGAGAAAGAGAGAGAGTGAAGAGAAACATTACTTGTCTAAGCCAACAGAGCTAGGTCCCCACCCAGTGACCGTGTGGTTAAGAGTATGGCACCCCTCACAAGTCAAATTGAAAGCAAAATTCTAGCCAACCTAAAATGGTTGATCCCAATACAAATTCTGCTTGTCCAATCTTGTCCTAATGCTAATGTTTTTTCAGCATCAATTTACTTGAAGTTAGATATTATTTATTAGCAATAAATTAAAATGATTTTTTTTGCAATAAATATTGACGATTTATTTATTTCCTAGATACCATTTAGCTATTTTTTTGGTT
>NC_090878.1:7070115-7080115 GCF_036669935.1 Montipora foliosa | reverse complement strand
ACACTGATTGCCTCAACATTAATATTGCATTAAGATGAGTGTCCTTTATTTCTCTTTTAGGTCCTGTCCACCCTCTCCGTCCTCGTCATCCATTTCCTCAAGCTCTGGCCCTCCATCTCCCACTCGAGCAGATGGTCTAAGCCAGCTTACAGCCTTAGTGCAAAAAGGAGAACGCAAAGGAATATTCAAAGATAAAATGCCAGCCACCATCCAAAGAGTGGTTAGTTAATAATTAGGACAATACGTACACTCTCGTTGGTCATTACATGTAGCTGTGTTTAGATGAGAGTATGTAAACACAGCTGTGGCATAACGCGTATTTTAATTGGATATGTGTTGTCAGACGTGCTTTTTGATTGGCTGGCAGAAAATATGAGCATGTATCAAGAAAATCTGTTTCAATTAAGAAGTAAAAAAACCAGCGTTATGCTTCATTTGTCAAAATGTTTTTGAGAAGTATTTTATAAAAGCAATGGTGGACTTTCATTCTAGTGTCCTTACTATAACACCTAAACATGAGGGGTAGTTGGGAGAATTCTCGACAGTTATGTGAACCCTCGACTGCATAGATCTCGGGTTTGCATAACTGTCTCTAATTCTCCCAACTCCCCTTCATGTTAAGGTGTTATAGTAAGGACACTAGAATGAAAGTCCAAAGGCATGTTCCAACTCCATTGTGTTGTCTGGCTGGATCTGTTTTACTATGTATATCACTCCCTTCATGTCTGGTAACTTGCAATTAGACTTGCTTCGAAAAGGGGACAAAAGGAAACAAAGAAAATAATGGTCTGACTTCCAATTATTAATTTTACTCTTTTCTAGTATTGACTATCTTAATCTCGTAATCCATCCGCAGGTTCACACAGAAAATCTTCAATTCATGCAGAACAGGGATGTCTATAATGTAGATTACTTTCGATTTGTCCTCAGCCTGGCATCTTGCAATGCAGTAAGTCACCATAATTTTAATACGTCCAGAAACCCAAAAGCAATTTATCCTGATGGATTCTTTTCTCTTTTTTTCCTTCAATAGAGAAGCACCTCTTCTGACAAACAATCAATCTTGTGTGTGTGCAGTCTACAACTAGCTGTTCAATTCCTTTTCAATACTTATTTTAGGACCACAAACAAACTAAGGTAAGTTTGCAGTTACTTATGAATTCTATCATATTATTATATTATTAAATATTCAACCTTGGATATTGTATTTCTAGCTTTTTGATTGGTTCACTCAATCTCAGTCATCAGCTCATACACTTTATGACCTAAATGTGAAAACTATTGCATCAAGTGTTGCCAAGCTGAAAGATATGTGCAGAAAGTAACACTTCCCGGGACATAATGACAGAAAAATGTATAGGACATGATCGCAACTTCAGTTTAATAATGATAATAACGATGAATGATATTTACCCTGGAAGCTCCACTCAAGCGAAAGTGGTTTTCTGGGAGGTCCTGCTTCTAATCGAATTGGAATATAGAAATGTTGGTTTCTGAGGAGAGGGGAAAACGGAGAACCTGGAGAAAAACCTCTCAGAGCAGAGTAAAGAACCAACAACAAACTTAACCCATGTATGGCCACAAGTCCAGAATCAAACCTGGGCCATATCGGTGCGAGGCGAGTGCAATCACCACTACGCCATCCCTGAGTGTAAAATAGGCTTAATTTTTTTCTTTCACTCTTAATTCATAACTTCAAAACTTAAATTAAATGTTTCAGTGTTGTTAAATTGAATGCAGACTGTTTGAAGTTTACCCTGTTTACCAATCATGACTTTCCTGCTTTTTGTCAGTGTTGTTCTCTTCCTGAAGGTTGTGATGTATTGTGTTCTTGATGTGGTTGGTCAAGTTGATTACCTAGTTTTTCATTCAGATCAAACACAAAAGAGTGGTGCAATTGCATTGGCGTTATAGTGAAGCATAACAGCGAAGCATGTTCTTGGTTTGTTAATTTCCTTGCTGGTGAGAGAGGCAAAGGATATGTCAGGTATGAGATTTTCAGTCATTTCAAAAGCACTTTTTGAATGCTATGGGGAAAATAGCTAAAGGAGGTACCCCATTTGCAAATAAAATAGGAGTTTGTTTTGTCACTTCCTGATGACATCAATATTATAATAATTATTATTAAAAGTAAATATTGGAGTATGACAATTAATACCTCCTTTGGTTCCTCTGTAGCTCTAACCTGTTTCATGAACCCTCCACTCCCCAACACAAACACAGCTTTACAATTCTGTTGCTTACAAAGAAACCTAGGCAGTTATCCCAATCTTTATGTTAGTGTTACCTTAGTGTTGTTCATCCTTTAATTAAATAGTGTTGTATTGCTCAGTGCATTGCTTTGTTTTATGATTACTTCACTCAGTGATTGGTTCAAAGTTCTCATGCCATTTTTTCCACCAATCAGAAGTGAAACCAAAACCAATTGTGGCTTGCATGTGCACATTTTCCCGTGCTTTTTCTCCACTATGTGTAATTACTTCAAGTTTTAACTGGTTGCCTGCATTGTCTCCGTCTTTTTTGATTGGCCAAAGTCATTACTTTGGTTTTGGTTTTACGACGCTCGATTGAAACTCGCTCTAAATGATTTTATTGTCATACACAAAATTAATGTTAAAGGCACCATCTGTACTCATGATAATGGCCTTTGTTATTGTTGAGGTCATTCGTAGGTTGTCAGAAGGAATGTTTAATCACCGGTACTGTTATTCATTTTCCAGGCCTTTCTTGCTTGAGTGTCCATCACAAGAAGTTCGCTCTGCTTTTGCCAATATTCTTGGCTTTACATTTGAGGCATTTATAATGCATGGTTTGGTAAGTGAAAGGTCTAATTGGATGGTTTACTTCACTGCATATGAGTGCATAGTGTGTATAGATATGAAATTGTATGACTTCACTCTTCTACTACTATTACTTTTTAAATTTTGTTCAGTTCAAGTATAACAGTATTATTTTTTGGAATCAGGAACTTTTAACCAAGGCAGTCTTTTAGATACCTTATAAATTTTAGCTTTTGAAATCCAAAGTGAAAAAACCTGTTACTTACAGTGGTTTCCAGTGTGGCATAAAAGCAGTCAATTTGGTGATCATTACATAATATTATTTTCTGTTAAAGCCCTGACCACATCATTGTACCAAGAATGTTGACCAACTTTTATTGAACAAAACGCTTGCACATTGTTATCCTGCAAGTCAGCTGATACTGTTGGGATACAAGTTGTGTTTATATTTCTATTGAAACAAAAAAATGCTTGACAGCTGCTTCCCACTATTCCTTATCGATTACTGCATTTTAGTTTCATTTCCACTTGCAACAGGAATCCGGTCAGCTTAGTGCATTGGTGGAAGCTTTACTACACATGTGTGATCGTGATGTTGTGGATAACCACAAAAGCTGCTCAGAATACTTTTGGCTCATGAACAGATATGCCTCTATGGTAAGTGTAAAAGAACTTCATGGCAGTGCCAAAAACATAGTACATTGCCTAGATGTTGTCCTTGTTGAAGCAAGAAGACATTTTCTGTACCTTTAAACACCTCTGTGCACTATTGTTCTTTAAATTCTGTATTAACATAGTAGTTAAATCTGCATGCTACAATATAATTTTACTGAAAACAGGAAATAATAGCACTTTTTCTTAATTTTTAACAGGCCTTACCATTTCTGAAAGGTATAAAGCACAGGTTACTGGTCATCACTTGTCACCCTTAACTTTCAGAAAATTGATGCCAATCTTTGGTCTAAAACAACGTTTGTTTGTTTTTTACTGCCAGTAAAACAATATGTGACCTGTGTATTTTTACAAGCCTGTACTGGCTTCATCTGTTGCCCTATGTAAAGGAATCCAGGTGGCCCGTGGATCTGAGATCCTGAGTCATGGATTCCGGGTTGCATACAATGTATTCCAGATTCCAAAGGCTCACATTTGCTGGATTCTGGATTCCTTCACATCTGGATACATCTGGATTTCCAAATTAAAAATTTGTAACACAGTGACGCCAGTAAGAAATGGAAAGGAGGTCTCTGGTGTTAAATATATCTTAAATTTAATGAGAATGTTCTGTATTTGATCACATTTGTTGTTCATGCCATACTCATCATTTGTCTTTCAGAATTGGAAGACTTGTAAACATCTCATAACCCAAGGCGCATTTACCAAGTTCTTGGTTTTCTTAGTTGGGCCAAATGCTGACACTGTGAGTTAGCCTACTTTAAAATTGCTTAAGGGGTTTAGTTTCTAAGGGGGTGTTTACACGAGACCAGGACGAACTCAGACCCATACGAGAATTTCTCGTCTCGGTCCAGCAACTGAGACGAAGTCAGGCCAGTCTCATGTAAACGCATAAGAAGAAATATATGGAGGCTGATACGAACTCATGCCGGTCTGTCAGTTCGTCCCGGCCTCATGTAAATACCCCCTAGAAACAACTTTGGTGCTGCGTCGGTGGGGAAGTGAAACACAGAAATGAGTTTATTAACTGGGTTTATATGGTGGCGTTTCAAGTGTAAACCCTTCATGTCATTGAGTGAATTATGGATTGTTCATTTTATGTAGTGTAAGATGGAGCTACATGTATGCTATTGATGGGGATATAAAGACTTATATATAGCATGTGGGATCGAGACCCAGAGGTCGCCCTATGCTGCGCTTCAAAGACATGGCGGCCCTGGACATAGACACTGAAAGATAGCAATGTGGGTAGCAAAAATACAACTTTATTATATGGAGGAGAGTGTTTTACTGGGAACTAAACCACTCGTAGATTCCATACGCCACTACATCCGGGACCCGAGTGGCGTATTTTCCGTATGTCACCTTTGTGAGTGTCGTATTGTTCAATGACGTCACGATTCCCGCCTTTTTTTTCCCGCCTTTTTTATAAAGCCCAGCCGTATTTGTAAAACTTGACTACTTTGAAACACAATAAAATCGGAAGTTATCAATATTTACTCTCCATATAATAAAAAGAACATTACACGTTGGCTCGAAGATATGAATTTTATGTTCTCGTGGCAAGAACAATATCTCACTCGTTCGCTTCGCTCACTCGTGAGATATTGTTCTTGCCACTCGAACATAAAATTCATATCTTCTCGCCACCGTGTAATATCCTCTATGTACATTAGTTGAAAGTGGGGAGTGAGCAACATCGTTCCCAGGGTCTCTCTGTCGTTGACAACAACAAAGGAGGCAGAAAAGAGAGACCCTGGGAACAAGGTTGGGAAGTGAAGGGGCTGATTTGAAAAATGAATCTTGGTTCAGCATTTTTCTTGGCTTTCTGTGTTGCCCTGTTTTAGGGAAAGGCCTATCATAACCATTTGTTGGTTAGAACGATTAGGAACATTGAAGTTTTGATACTTCCTTGTTGTTTTTTTCCGTATCTTGCAGATGTTTGGGAAAGTGGTCTCTTGGTCTCCTTCCTGTTTCCTTTTTGCATTTGCCTCACTCATTTAATGCATGTTAAATTGAATGCTCCTGAAGATATTGATCCTTCTTTGCATTTAAATCCTTAGGGGTCAAACCGCAGGTGGAGCTCGATTCAAGCACAAGAGTTTACCCATCTATACAGTGTACTGGCAACTATGGTGTGCTCTTGTGATGTGTCTACACAGTTCACAGTTGGTAAGGTAGCCCTCCACTGAAATAAACTGGACTGACTGACAGATAATAAGGAGTCAAGCTGTATTCACTGAGACAATCACTTTAGCAGTGATTTCCCTTCTTGCCATTTCAAGTCATCTCTTGAAACAGCATCATGCACATCCTTCCACCACCCTTTTGGTTTCACCCCATTCACAGATATATCAAGTGGTCGTTCTTTATTCAATCTTGAAAGCATCTTTTAGTAAAATTCATGTTGCCAGCAATAAATAATTATTGTTCATTGACTAACTGACATTTGACTTGTTGATTGACTAATTTTAGAACCCACAGCACTACAGCCAATGTTCCTGAACTCGGCACATGCAGATTCACTCATCCCCATGCCGCCTCAAATGGAAGATGCCATTTTTGGTGTTGCCAATGACACTTACATTAGGGAGGTAATAAGACCATACATGTATATAAGATGTTGCTTTTAAAAAAATTGGAAATGAATTAACTTCTTTGATTTTTAACTCCCCTCTCTATCTTATTCATTCCTTATCATATGCTTTTAGGTTTCGGAAAATTAAAAAAACTTAAAGCCATGTATTATGTAAGACGTCTTGCTAATTAAAGAAATCAAAGTTTGCTTGCAGCTCACTTTGTTGCAAATGCTACTTTTGCTCAGTACTGTCAGTACACTGACAACTTTAACACCTTTGTGTTGGACAGCTGGATTGCAGTTTTGTCTCATGCTTACCCATACTTTTCTCTTTTGTTAGATGTCCACAGCCATTTGTGATGTGATGGGCACCTCACAACAGATTGCAAACATGTTCATACACTGCAGCTGGTGCAATGAACATTTCAGTATGAAAGTATTGCAACACATCAGGGTGAGTTTATAAATGGATTTGAAATCAAAAGTGATATTAAAGAACTGTGCCTTTTAAGTTTATCTCTCTTCTTTTTTAAATTATTTTTTATTATTATGTTATTTCTGTGGTTTGCTCTCCTTAGAGCACTGGATAGGGCACTTGTGGCTTTGAAGGCAATAACCTTGTTTTTACTACTACATTCTTGCCCTGCAACTTTAACGTTGTATTCTTCTGGGTGACTTTAGTGATAGGAATGCAACAGTAATTATTATTTAACAGTGTAGGTGGTTGTGACGAGAATGTGAGGGTGTATTGCTGTTTAGTGTGTGACAAAACAATGCACAACGTAATTTGCTTTTATGTTCTTGTAGGTCCTTCTGGCCACTGTATCAGCAAATGACATGAAGTACTTATTTGGAGCTCTCCTTGATTTATTGGTTAGAGAATATTGTTAAACTGTTGTAGTCAATATTATTTTGGTTCCTTAATAAATAATTTGGAGAGAAGGACGTCATCAAACTCAGTGAAAAGGCCATAATTATCGCCTTGATTTATTTGGGAAGTTGATCTCCACTTTGTTTGATTGTTTAAATTCTTAATTTTTAGATGGTTGATGATCCTCTGCAGCTGTTGCGAATAAAATGTGTGGCTGATGAACAAGGAGATGGAGTTTTAGGTAAGCTGACCTTCAACATGTACATGTACTGGTAGTTGTTTCCTTTTGGATGTAATCTTGCAATAATAATATTACAACAAGCAATTGCTTTGTTCTTTAAGTCTGTGTATTTGAAGTCAATCTAAGGATTTCAGTCGACTGGTATATTCAGGTTAGCAGCAAGACACAAATGTGGCAAATTAATATAGTGCTGTGTGACTGACACAGCAACATTAGAAAAAAGAACTTCCCAGGACTTCTAACAGAAGTCAAACATGTGACCTAGGTAGTTTGAATGATGTAGAGACCCATGATAACTGGCAAGTCTCAAGCGTATATGTATATCATCTTAAAGAGTGATAAAGAATTGGAAAGAATTGGATAGGTTTCTTCTCATCTCTACACATACCATAATGACTACAATGATATTTAAACTTGTGCATTGATTAAGTTAAAGTGAGGGAGTTTTTGACATGGAAATACTATTTCATGCAATCAGTTCTAACAGAGATGCCATACATTGAGTGTTCGAAAGAGTTTCCTCACAGAGCACCTTTGATTGTCATTAATTTTGCAGCTGTAATAAAGTCAAGCAATACCGCTGACAGTCGCCGTGCCTACCAATGCATTAAATTTCTAGTTCAGCTGGCAAACAAATGCCCACAAGCTAAGGACTTTTTACTGCAAAACTCATCTCGCTGGCAATGGGCAGTGCAGTGGCTTAAAAGAAAAATGAGCGAGCATTACTGGGCACCACACACATCAACATCCAATGAATACTCATCAAGCCGAACATTTCAGCGAACCTCAAGCGCTGCTGACACCCTTGCAGAAGCTACTGCATTGCTTACCGAGCTAGAGGCAAAGGATGGTGAGGTTGCTACAAATGATAACATGGATGATTCAGTTGGAAAGTCCGGTGGTGAAGATTGGGAGAAAGAAGTTATGACTTGAAACACTAAGTCAAGAGCAAAGTGTAGCTTCTTGTTGAAGCTACATAGACTTGTAGGTCTCGCCTCGGTTGTTCAAACATGGATAGCGCTATCCACCCTTCAAACAACCGGGGCTATATGGAGTTGTGAAACAATCTTCAGACATCACCAACACTGAAGTCTACAGATGACATTAAAACACAGAGTTTTTCTCTTGGAAAACATTACAGAATGCACCATGCAAAAGACAATAGTGTCCCTAGACTTGGACTAAAACGTTAAGAACTGGTACAGGTATGATGCGATTTCACTGTACCACATTGGTTCCCTGGATAAGCAAAGCCAAATGCTGAAATTGGTTTTTGATCATTCTTACTGGCCCAAATGCATCTTTTCCCATCATTTAGTTTTCTTTAGTTTTCGTTAAGTTGCCTTGAGAGTGAAAGATCAAGAGAACAGTGACTGTGAGTAATATAAATGGTGTCCATTTATGTGGTAAAATTAATTATGAGTTTGATGATCACTGCCACGCTTAAGCGACATAAAGAATTTCTTGTGTAAGACTGAGCCTATTTGATAACATGCAACTACTAGAAGACGATCATTATGTAAATTGATAGCACCCCATGTAAGGTTAATCACATTCCAAAATAATGGGCTTTGAAAGACTGGAATGCAGAGTCCAAGACTCTCCCAAATTACGTAATATGATGCAAATAGTAACAAATTATTGTGCTGCGAAATACAAAAAATTAAACTTTGTATGAATAAAAATAAAAACAAAAAAGAAATGTATGATTAATTTATTTCTAAGAACCAGACACTTTTGAAGGTTGCTTCCCCAACATACATCATTTCTATTTTGGTATAATAATAATTTTATTATTGTTTTAAAGACTTCAAGTTGTGGTCACAACTTTACCAAATAGGAAGCCATGGTTATGACAATTATTTTGCACCACAATCAAAAATTATACTTTGTATGCCCTTGATCATCTATTAGGAGCGAGGATGGCACAGTCAGTTAGTGCGCGGCCTTGGTGCAAGAGGTCCCGAGTTCGATTCCCGGACCTCACATCCTTGTTTTGACTTCTTTTCCGTTCTGTGTAGCTTAAGTAGCTTTAAAAACCCGTTAAAACACCACGCCAATATTTTGAAGGGTAGGTGCCGTAAAGGCAGCAAGGAGGTCACCATGGCAACCGAGCCACAGTCCACCTCCCAGGCGCCCGTCAACACATCACTGAGAGAAACCAGTGTGTGGAGTATAGATACTTACCCCAAAATATGGGAGGGAGGGAGGGAGGGTAAAGAAGCAAGCAAGCGAAAAGGCAACTCAAGCCAAAGCACATGGCAATGCCCCTGCAAAACCTCCCTGGAACCCCCCCCCAAGTATCCCAGGGAACATCGCTGCATCGGCTTGGTTTTAACTTTGCCTAAATTATATTTAGCCTCATTAAAACGGAGCACTGATGGCAAGGGGGGGAGTAAAATGAGCGCACCGTAGTGCAATGAGTGTATTATTTTACGTGCCATGTAATATTGTTTCACTGATTATCCCTTAAAGCATTCCAAATTTAGAACATCCAATATTTTTTCACATCAATTTTCAATTTTTCTTGTACAAAATATTTTACCTTGCTTTTAACCCATTGACTCCTGGAAGTGAGACTTGACAGCTTTTACTTGTCAACTGGGGGCATGAGGAGTCAATGGGTCAATAGCTCTGTGTTGAAAAAAATGGAGCCACATATGGCTTTGTTTGCTTCAAGTTGGTCAGCTCTTCATTATATCACGGTACTCCAGTTGATTTTTCAACATTTTCAAGAAAACTTGATGCTTTTTATCATAATACCTAAAAAAGGAAAAGAAAAACATACACCCTAAATTATTACGAACATCAGCTATTAGCTTTTTTAAGAGGTGCCCAAAAAAACGGTTTTAATAGCA
>NC_090878.1:7052615-7065115 GCF_036669935.1 Montipora foliosa | reverse complement strand
TGCTGTTAACAAGGAAATGGGTTAAAGGGAATAGCAAAACAGAAGACTCAAAGAAAGAGGAACTTTCCTCAGATCTAATACCTTTTTTCAGCTTTGTCTTTCAGATCCCTATAAGCGACATGCGTCTCTATAATATGATCAAGCTGTCAATTATCAATTGAACAGGATTGTTATGTAAAAGCAAAAACAGGAATAATGTAAAGAAAACTGATTCATACAAATGGTTGATTGATAATTTTGACACTAATTATTATTATCATTATTCTTACAATTAAGCCAAGATAAATGCAAGGAGGTGCTTGCCTTGGGGATCCGGAGATCCCAGGTTCAAGATGGTCAGTTCTGACCAGATAGTCCCTGACACAATTTCTCTGCTGTACTTGTAAATGGCCAGCTGGGATTTACGGGTGCAGATATGGCGCAGTGGTGAGAGCACTCGCCTCCCACCAATGTGGCCCAGGTTTGATTCCCAGACTCGGTGTGACATGTGGGTTGAGTTTGTTGGTTCTCTAATCTGCACAGAGAGGTTTTTCCCTGGGTACTCCAGTTTTCCCCTTTACTCAAAAACTAACATTTGATTTGATTTGTGTTGATTTGTTAATTTCAATTTACAGTGTCCCCAATTAGTGCTCCATTAGACACTTAAATAAAGTCCCTTTCCTTTCCATAATTTTTAACAGTTGTTGTTGTGTGTCATTGGCCCTGAAAAGACCATCTGGGAGCAGTCTATTTAACAATTAGACCCGTAGCCCTTGCAGGCTACGTGTCAATAGCCCATGAGGCGAAGCTGAATGGGCTATTGACCCGTGGCCCTTGAGGGCAAAGGGTCTAATTGTTATAGTATCAAGGCAATAATAAAGTTAGCAAATGCAAGTTGAAGAAATATTTATTTGGCAATAAAACAAAAGAAAGCGTCACACTTTTCGCTACTCGAGGACTATTGCTGGTTTTCACTCACGTGATCAACAGCCATGTTTTTGAACGAAAACAAAAGGAAGTGTTTGCATAATAATAGAGTTAAATTCCCGGAGGATTTGGTCGGGGCACCAACATGGCCGCCTTTTCTTTGTTTATGGGCACCAACATGGCGGTCGTGACGTCATGTGAAAACCAAGAATTACTAATAGTCCTCTAGTAGCGTAGCCAATCAAAATGCAGGATTTGCATTAGTCCAATAGTTGGGTGATACTAATAAGAAATAGCTGTATTTAAAGTCATCAATCCCACAAAACTAGACATCATTCCATTGTTACATGTGGGCTAATGCACATTAATGTCAAGGGACATGAATGAATGAATGAATGGCATTCATCTTACCAGTTTCCCACTAACACTTTGGCCTCCTTCATTTAACCACAGACCTGGTACCATAGCAGAAAAATAAGGGCCCCAAACTCCAGGAACAAATATTGGTTCTTGACTTATCTGCCCAAGGTGACAATAAAGTTACCAGTTAAATGAAAGCATCTCAGTCTACTCAGTTTACACCATGCAAGCAATAAAATGATACATGTATTTTCCTCTTTTGTGGGTGAGGATGGGGCAAATTAACAGAGAACTCTGCATTCCACAAAAATAAACCAGGATAACACCTGTCACTCGTGTCACAAGTACTGTAAGTGTTACGGCTTTGAAAATGTCCCCCTCAGTAGATCAGTTTGTCAATCAGTGGCAGTGTTACTGCAGAAAATAGCACAGCAGAATCTGTCAAAAATTCTACTGAGAACCCTATAAACTGGCACAAATATTTCACCGCAGTGATGGCATTCCACATTTAAAATAGATTTATTTATTTTTTACTTAGTCAAGGAGTCAAAAGCTTGTCCATGAACCCATTGACTCCTGGGAGTGAGACTTTACTCTGTCTAATGACAAACGATTTTACTTGTCAACTGGGAGCGTCCTAGAGCGTTTGAGGTGTCAATGGGTTAGTAGGATATGTTACCATGTGAATCTTAAAGAAACTAAATATCATTTGACATTGGCAAGGTGAATAAAAGAAGAAAGAAAATGGGTAAGGGGTTTAGAAAAGAACTTGTGGCCAAAAAATCTCAAGGAAGCCAAAAAGGTGAAAACAGTTCCTGAGATTTTCCATGAACATTAAGAATGCTGATTTATATGGAACATTTATAAAACATAAAGAGGAAATAGCAAAGATATAGTGAACATTCAAATTTGAGAAAAGAGGTTTATTTGGAACCCTGTGGTCAGCCTTTGAAATCATGCAAACATGTCATTTCTATAATAGGTAAATTTGTTGCCAGTTGGTGACATAAGTATACGAGACCAAATTAAATTGTAGTAGCTAAGGTATGTGTAAATAAGGGCATCATGAAATGTAAGAAGAAATTGAAAGGGGAACTAGATTTTGGCTGAGCAACCCTATGGTTTTTTAAAGTTACTGTATAAAGTAAGTGTTTTTCAAAGAGTAACAGATCAATAATAAAAGCACAGTGGTGTTGTTAATTCCCTATGCAAACCTCAATTCAACACTTACAGCCATATGACAAGATGATGTTCCACAAATCAAAGCCATACGCGAAGTTAAAGGTTTGTTTTCACTTAGAAGAGAACTCAGATCAGCACCTATGACACCTACAGTTTTGTAAATAAACAAAACATCAATAATATTGTCCACATGAGTGAAACCACTCTGAAAGTTTTGAAAAATAAGTGGCACTTGGGGTGTAATAGCCTGTTTGTTTGTTGTTCTTTATTTATTTGTTTGAGCAGTTTGAGGTTTTGGCAGCTATTCAGCTGATGTGGATCTGCTATACCCACCCACCCATATACTCACAGAGGACAGCCACAACATCGGGAACTTCATCCCTTACTCTTCTCGAATAGTGTGTTTGTTCTTTAACGTCCCAAAGAGAATTTATAAACATGGAAGATATTTGTGAGACGGGGCCTACGGTTTATAGTCCTTATCTGAGAAGACTTGAAAGTCTAAACATTTGCGGGTGTAATAACAAAGGCAGCACTTTCTCCTCAGTTATTTTAAGACCTTGAGTGTTGGTCCGGCTAGAGTCAAACTCACGACCACCGGTGCGCAGTGAATGTCCCGAATGGCATAATTATTATTACTAATAATATTTCTTGACTTTCTGTGGAAAAAACAACCACCAAGGAGATAGTATTCAAGCTCTGCAGGTGTAAACACTGCTTAGCCTCAGGCCCCAGACCTGGTGCTAAGAGACAAAGCGTCTTCTGGAGGATAAGTGTGGCCTCAAAGACTGCAGAGGCCTGCATACCTCCCAACCCATCTGGAATCTCAAGACACCCAGTTGTAAGCTATTGCCAGGACCTCTCATCAGCCACTTCACTGACATCCCTTATAAACTTCACATGCAACCTCTTCTCACAAGATAATTATTAATGTCCCCTTTCTTTCCTTCTCCACCTGCTTCTTGTACTCGTTCTTTGTTTCTCCCATCCACAACCTTCAACTTCTCTTCATCACTGGCATTGACAAATCCAAACAGACCAAGTTCCTCCTCCTTCACACAATCATACACACTGATCAATCCCCTCCCACCACCCTTCCTCTCATGTACAACCTCACCACACTCCCCTACTTGTGAAGTGCCCCAAACATTGTTAACCTCTTCCTCGTCTTCACATCCATTGCCCTCAGTTCCCAGTTACTCCAATCCAAAATCCCCGCATTGTACCTCACCACACCTATCACCCATCCATTTATCGACCCTAATCAAATTCCCACAGTACAGAGAGCAGGAACTCACAGTTTTCCCCAAAACCTCAAATTAGGGTTAGGGTCACTGTTGTGCAGGTTGTTTTACAGGACATAAGGATAGAGTTTGGGCTGGACAAGTTTTCTGTGTTGATGTTAAAGCACGGGGTAAAGGTTCATTACGATGGGTTTGTGGCCGGATCTGGTCAGGTGATGGTTGAGATTGATGAGAATGGGTATAAGTACTTAGTTGTGTTGGGAGGTACAGACATTATGCAGAAGGAGGTGAAGGAGAAAATCAAATAAGGGTATTTTGGTGGTGAGGTCGAGGTTGTATGGTCACTAATGTCCAAAAATGCACATAATCAGATTGATTCATAAAATAATTAGGATAGTACGCACACTCTTATTGGTCAATAGCTGTGTTAAGATGAGAGTATGGAAACACGGCTGTGACATCACACGTATTTTGATTGGTTATGTAGTCAGACGTGCATTTTGATTGGCTGGTAGGAAATAATTATGAGCGTGTATCAAGAAAATCTGTTTCAATCAAGAAGTAAAAAAACCAGCATTTTCCTTCATTTGTCGAATTATCTTTGAGGAATAATTTTTTTCATAGTCTCATCTTAAAACACTCGGGGATTTGTTGGGAGAATTTGAGACAGTTATGCCAACCCTCAACTGCATCTCGGGTTTGCATAACTGTCTTGAGTTCTCTCAACTCCCCCTCGTGTTTAGATGAGGCTATGGAAACACGGAAAACGTTGTCTATTACTTAAATCCAACATGAAGTATCCCCTTGATTGAGTCTGAGCATTTCCTACCTGTTTCTAACAACAAAGGTTAGGGTAAAAGGTTAGCATTATTTTTAGGTCAGGGTGAATGCAGCAGTATATCCTAACAGGTTTACCACATGAGAAGCAGCATTTGAGGGACACTTTGTAACGTTAATTGTCTGTATTCCAAGAGGTTAGTGAGGCTACAGTTGGGGAAAGGAGCAAGGGGACAGTATTCATGACAAATATTCAATTACCGCAATATTTGAAACAATATTGAATTTTATTGTTTTAGTAAAAGTTCTCTGGCTTTTTGGGTTTGTAATACCCCTGCCTGCAGTAATAGCCACTCACCTAGGCCACCAGCATGTGCATCAATTATTGAGGTTCCCACTGGCATTCCTTCCCATAAACCTAAATCATTAGCAGCTGATTTGGTCAATCCTTCACCAACTGGCTCACCTGGACTTCTTACCTTGTCACCTAGAAAACAAAATCATAATTTTATTGCAACCAGCCTTTGCTGTTATAATACTTAAGGAGTTTAAGAAACAATGATGGCTCCGACTACAATAACACCACAAAACAATTATATCATTGGTTAAAAGGGCATAAATAATTGTGCTGCACGTGCAGCACAGATTTTAGAAAGCATGTTTGCGGTCCTTTGCATAACGACAACATGAAATTAATACCCAATTTGAGGTTTTGACAACAATGCAAGCATGCAACAGAGAATCTTTCATTCTTTATTTTCACTCTGAAACCGCTCGTACCAATAATTTATTTCTTTTTAGGATACTTCGCCCAAGACTGAATAATTTCGAAAGACTTAATCATGATGGAGCCAAGTTATATTTTGAGGTGACGTTTTCCTCGACCATCGCGGTCGTAGATCTTAAGATGCCTAATTTGTGGTTAGCTTGGTAGTAAATGCACTCATTGCATCTTCATATCTAGATTTCAAAAGCAGTCATTTAAAAATGGTGGATTGTAACGGAATCACACCCATTCACTCCTCAGATGCCCTGGGATGCCCGCAGTTGACGAGTAAAATCGTCTGTCATTAGACAGAGTAAAATCTGAGTGTGTAAAGTCTCACTCCCAGGGGTCAATGCGTAATAAACAAAAGTAGGTTTTGCTTGAAAGAGGCAAAGCTGAGTCATCCCTTTTTCCAAAATTCGATTTGTTTATAATGTTACCTGGACAGTGACAAAATTCACCTCCCTCTCAAGCTGTGCCAGTCCTTTGGGTTCTCACAATAAACCAATCAATAATAATAAATTAAGATGCTAAACATACCCAGTTTAGAGAAATTTGCTTCAACAAGATCTTCAAGTCCAATAGCATGAAAGAATGAGCTATCCCAGCCATTGCAAGAGCCTGCAAATATTGTCAGTTGTCAGTTGTAAAGTCATTATTATACAACCTCATCTTCAAGTTCAACAAGTATATATATAGTACAACAAATCAACAAGTACGGTACAGCCCTTTAGGTTTGATGAACTTTGTCAGTGACTTGCAGATGGGGTTACAACAACATTATTTTATGGCAAAGTGGAGGGTAACATAGCTGTGCCTAAGACATCAAGGAGCTTCTACTAGTAAGTGACCCCTGTCTCCTAAGTGGAGACTGATCCCATAGCTGGCAAATCCTAGCAATGCAGCCATGAGTCCCAGAACAAGAAAGACAGTCTCGGATCATACTGATGAGGGAGGAAGAGAAGAGAATTAAAACCACTTTATTTTAACAATTAAGAAACACACGTTTTGCTTAAAAACTACAAAATTAAAAAGCCTTTCAACTTTTAGTGAAAAGAAATCAAGGTGACCACACCTGGCACCTTAAGGCTCATTGATCACAGTATTCCTTACTGACTTGTAGTTGTTTGAGGAAATACTGAAGAAAATCCAACTTCTCTAAATGGTGAGCCCCTCTAATGAGTTACAGGAAACTTGTAGGAACTAGTGAAGTCCATAAAACCAGCCTAAAATTACTGTCACAGATTTTTCTCCTTACCTTCAGGCAGTTGTGATTTATGTCCCATGTAATTAAATTTACAAACAACTGAGCACATTGACCTTAAAATCAAACCAGTAAAATATTAGAGTCTGGGATAATAGACAAACCATGTTGTAATTAATTTTAAAAAGTTTATTTAACCCATTGATCGACCCCTGGGAGTGAGACTTCAGAGATTTTACCCTGTCTAATGCCAGACGATTTTACTTTTCATCAACTTGAGGCATCCTAGGACATTTGAGGCGTCAATGGGTTAAGCCATTAACTCAATCAACTACCTATAAACAGCAATTACTGTTTAGCATTAGTAACCACTGAAAAATTGACAAAATTTGCTTGATAATATAAACTCGCAGTGACTCATGTTAGAGAGACAAGCTCCAATAAGGGTGCCTCCAAATCAAAGACCTATTAAGACCTAAGATTACTAAAACCCACAACCAAAGACCTATTTTAAAAACTACAAAGGTATTTGAGACAGCTGGGGTCCAAACGCATTGTCCGAGTCCAAGAAACACAAATTGTTGGGGTCTTCGTTTTACAGAAATAATCGCCTCAAACTACAAAAAAAAAGTCCCTCTGTCACTAAAACGCTTTATTTGACACTAAAACAACGTAATCGGTGAGACCCACAACCTAACACCTATTTGAAAAACTACAAATTCAAGACAAACTACAAAATTAATGCAAGGGCACTGGTTTCTACACCAGCTGTCCTTGCCTTTGATTTTAAATAAGTCTTAAATAGGTTGTTGCTTCTAACAGCAGCTCAAACAAATGCCTTTAACCCATTGACTCCCAGGGGTTCCCCATTGACGAGTAAAATCGTCTGGTGTTAGACAGAGTAAAATACCAAGTCTGGCCGGTTTCGGCCGGTTTGGATGTCAATGGGTTAAACAATTAATGGGGACATTAATGGGGACATTAATGGGGACATTTCCAGTGAGTAATTAATATACTGAATATAATCCTCATATCTATATCATCAACATGTACTTGTTTATTATAAATTCAGAATGATGACCAGCTCCCAGTTGGCTTTCATCGCTCAATATTCCATAGAGCGCTGCACCAGTATTGCAGAGGTCATTGTTTCAAATCTCATTCAAGTCAGAATTTTTCAGGCTTTCCTTTCATTCCTGCCAGTGGGGGCCCCTATTGACAAGTAAAATTGTTGCACTTTTGACAGAATAAAATGGGCAGGAAAGGGTTGATTAAGTAACGTTTTCATTAAGTTCTTGTGATGATAAAAAATCTTCCTAACATTTTCTTTCACACAGACATGAGCTTACATAGTCAGCAGAGAACAACTTCAAACATTGAGCAAAAAACATCTTAAAATGAAGACCACAGCTAGTTTAAATCAAACATGAATATGAACTTCTTGTCACTAATACCTTGTTGGATCTCCAGTGGCTTTATATGATAAAAACTCGGGCAACTCAAGGAAAATGGCAGACTTATGCAAGCACTCAGGTGACATGTGCTGTTTCAACCAAAGCAATTTGGGCATCTCCATCTCAGGGGAGATGGTACCGCCCACATAAGACAACACCTTAAACAATAAAAAACTCATGTACTTTAATAACCCATTGAATACTACTGTGAGTGAAACTTTACAGATTTTACTCTGTCTATCGCCAAACGGTTTTACTCGTCAATGAGGGGGGGGGGGGGGGGTGTCCTAGAGTGTTTGAGGTTTGAGGTGTGAATGGGTTCACATGATTTAAAGATGGAAATAACAGGTCTAGATTAAAGGCAGGGGAAAGGTGAAATTACTGCTCTCCACCACTGGGAACCGGTTGGCATCCCTTGGTTGATTATAAGATTTCTATGTGGGAGGTCATGGGCTGAAATCTGTCAAGACCAACTCTCAGGGCACTCAACCCTTTCACCACTAATCCAGCTCTCCCATTGACAAGTAAAATGGTTTGCCATTCAACAGAATAAAATCTGTAAGGGTCACTCTTGGGAGCGAAATGCTTAAATATTTAAGACGACTGTGCCGACATTTGTCTGTGGTTATACTCTCTATGGCAAAATCTTTGGCTTGGGTGTACAGCATTATTTTGTTAATTAATTCTCCAGGAAGTTAAAGAACCTAAACACTGTCCATCAAGAGTAGGGCACAGAGAGTTCCTGTGTTGTGATCAATCTATGTCTGACATGCTTACAAGTCTGCAGCACACCAAACTTTGTAACACTTTTGCAGTAACTTTTGTAGATTCATACACAGTGAAGCTAAAAGATTTGGAGAACAAAATCAAGACATCTGGCCTCATCATGCTCTGCGCTTGCTGCCCAGTCACCACTAAGTACAGTAGATCTGAGTTTGTCGTTTTCCTGTCCACTACGCAAGGTTGTAGGCCTAGGCCTCGGGTGGACAGCCTCATTTCCTGCAAGCCTACACCACTTCTTGTGCAGACTCAGTTTTCAATAATTAGACTTCAATCCTCAAGCAATAAAATCTATTTAGTAAAAAGTAGTAGTTGTAAAATTTACTAACAAATCAGTCATTTGTCCATATTTAGCCAGAGAATTGAAAAGGATTTACAATGCTGTCTTTTGTAACTATTGTAAATATCTGTACACATCTCATGCTCATATTATTTATTAAATTTTATCACTGACTACCTTATGCTTTGTATCATTTATGATCTGTGCTTGTTTGACTGCTCGATGATCAAGCCACATAATAATGTTTCTGTGAGGTTCTTTCGATGGACTGACAGTGACAGGGGCACCAGATGGGTCAAGTGCCACAAGTGAGCAGGTTGCATCAAAGCCAATACCCCTGATTCTTTCATAAGGTTGTTTGTCTCCAACAACTTCCTGGGGAAACAATAAATACTAATAAAATGCACAGATTGAGAAGGAGCTCATTTTACTCTTGAAAATCATTTATCTCTTAATCACATTAAGGAGAAAACGAAAACCAAGTTGCCTTGCATCTTTCAAATAAATAGATCTTACTAGATGTCTTGGTATGCAGTATCACTGAGTATTTTTATGAGTTGTGCTGTATTTTTGGGCAAGTCAAAATGCAAACAACTAGTAAAAATACTGAGCAACACTACATGCCAAAACATCTAATAAGCTATTTATTATCCAACTTTTTTGCACTAAATTTTCAACAAATGAACTGTAAACAACTGAGAACGTACATGTGACAGATTTGTGCGTGTGGAGCAATGTCAGCAACTAAACTAGTCAAACTGGTTCTCTACTGTACAGTAACCAAGTGTACAAATAAATAACTGCACAATATCATGGAATATTTGTACTCATTTCATGTCTTCTTTGTATAATAACTAATACATTTGGATATTAAAGGATGTTATTCCTCTAAGTACTTTGGAAACCTCCAATGTAATGAACCTCTGAATGACCATCTCTTCCTTTAAAAAGAAGTTCTTGACCCCACAACAAAACCCAGACATATAACAATGTGAGAATTTTTATACGCCTAATGGCACATTGTTAAATCAAAGCTGTAAAATTGTTTGGTAAAAAACAATGGGATGTAATTTAAATACAACAACTATTGAGGTTCACAAATTATGTGAGTAAAAAAGATGCAAAAAGAACCTCATGTTTTGGAGTGGCCCCAATTACTTGAGGGTCAGCAGGAATGGTGCAGTATTGAGAGCTCTCGCCTGCTTCCAATGTGGCCCAGGTTAGATTCCCATACCTGAGGCCCGTTTCTCGAAAGTCCAGAAACTTTACAGGCCATTTTTGAGTGTCACAATTCCCTTTGTATGTCAAGAAGGGAGAGGATTTAAGTCGTCAAACTTAACAGTCATTTTTCTTTTTGTTACCTTAAAAACATGCTAAAAGATGGGCTTTCCAAAACAAGCGGTTGGCAGTTTCACAAATGGCTTTTCGGGCCTGAAGAGGTTTCGGGACTTTCGAGAAACAGGCCCCTGGTGTCACATGAGGGTTCAGTTTGTTGGTTCTCTACTCTGCTCTGAGAGGTTTTTCTCCCAGTAATCTGGTTTTCTCCTCCCATCAAAAACCAACCAATGATCCAACCCAAAGTAGTGACCCTGTGCTAAATACACTTGACACGAGTAAAGTTCATCATCATCATCATCATCATTCTCATCCTCATCATCCTCATCATCATCATCATCACCATTATTATTATTATTATTATTATTATTATTATTATTATTATTATTCTCTTTAGACCCTTCAGAATCTAATCAGAGTCTATTTTTAGTTAAGGAATAAAGATCCATTGTGGGTGCTAGTTATATTACAACAAATTATGAAGCCCACTCTTTACTAAAACTTTACTTTACTTGGGTTTGGCTGATGAAAATAAGAGATTGGTTATTGAGCCACAGGAACATCTTGTTGAGTGAGGACAGTAAGAGTGGAATAAAAAATTTGGCTAAACTCAAGAATACCAGGCCACTAATTTGCACAATGGGAGTACATATGCCTTGTTTTTCATACAATGCAGCTCTAAAAACAATAGTGGCGGGGTATTCTGAAGTCACTCCAAAACTTTTAGCATAAGTATAACCCTACTTGCTCCAGTTTGTTTCGTTCTCAATATTTCAACTGGATAATAACTAGTAATAGTATTTTTTCCAGGTGGCACAAATTCCAAATCCTTAATTAAATTAGATTGCATGCCAGCCTCCCAGATATTACTGAACAAATCTTGAGTTTCAGGCAACTCCTCCACTCACCAGGGAAAAATGGGTTCTTATTCACTCAAACAGTTTTTTTGCCGTGCAACAGATTTTTTATGTCGGCTGAATTTTTTACAAAGCCGCCGTCAAAAATAGGGCCAAGAAGTCACACCGTGTAAACCGGCCTTTACATCACCTATTGCGACTAATATTTCAAACATGACCTCATTGAGGGGGCCATTGAAATTTCAGTTTCGTGGTTTTGGCCTTTTCTAACTTGGTTTTTCAGATTTTGCACCAAAAGACTTTGGTTTCTCAGTTTATCTGTTGTGTAGCCTGTGTAGCTGAAAGAATATTTTACTGCTGGGTTATTTAAACGTGTGTGAGCAAACTGATGGTTGCTCGGTTGTGTTTTAGCCCCGGGGGGTTAGGGTTAGGGGGCTTTCGATTATTGTTGTGATAGCCGATTACTTCTTGTAAGCTAACCTTCTTAAAATGGGTGCTTAGACTTAAATTGAAATGGGTGTTGAGGCTTAAGTAAGCATTATTTGAGATGCTGCTTAAACATAGATCAACAGTACTCATTCGAAATTGTATTTTTAGGGTAGTCCATTTGGGTAGTCCATGGACTGGGGGTCAGCGAAATGTACCAACCTGGGTACAAGTGATGTTTTGAAAGTTCTCAAAATTTCATGAGTTGTAGATGATTGCAATTTGAGAACTTTCAAAACAACTTCCATATTGCACTCTGTAACTTATTTATACATTCCTCATTAACCAATCAGAAACGCAATATTCTTTAGAGTCTATAATAATATGAATGGGTCATTTCCAAGTTAATGTCTGCCTCCTCTTCAAAGCAAGTCTAAATGCAAAGTTTTTCGTATTAAAATCATTCATATGTAAAGTAGAACTAATTACCATCAAAAAAAACTTTGCACTTAGACTCGCTTTGAAGAGGAGGCAGACATGAACTCGGAAATGTCCCCTTCCCTCCTACACATGAAAGTAAGGTTTTTCTTTGAAAGCTTGCTTCAGCAGTTAAGCTCTTGTTTTATATCGTCATTACCTTAACAACTGCACAAACATTTTTCCAAATATCTTCGGAAGATTGTTCGTAGAAGTCTGGAAGAGGCTGCCATATTTGCAATGGCCGGCTGGCTGAAGACACAATACTTCCATTGCTGGATACGAGTGCAGCTCTGACGCTAGCTGTTCCAACATCAACACCAATATAGTAATGCTCCTCCATTTGCAAAAAAAAAAATGTATTTATAGTCTTTGCACTACCCAGAGTAGTATAGAACCGAACAATAACACAACACAGTGATGGCCGCCATATTGACTAGCTTCTTGACGAC
>NC_090878.1:7042615-7047615 GCF_036669935.1 Montipora foliosa | reverse complement strand
TGTAAGTACGGTTGACTTTGAATGGCAGGAGAGGGTTTTGTCTCGCTGAAAGAAGGTCCTTTAGTTTCTTTCTTGTACTTGTTTATTTTATCATAACTCGGTTACACGCCATTCAACGGTTTGATAAAGAAACCAGTATTCTGTGAAGAGTCTCAAATAATCGTAAAGCTTAATCACACAAGACCAGTTTGGACAAGAAAATGCGTCTTACCAGAATCCGTCTTTCCAATATTTATAGGTGGTATTCAAGGGTTCCACAGTTATATTTCTCTGAAACTTGTATTCCAAAGCTCTTTTGATTTCTTTGTCGACGTTATGCTTAGATGTCTTCAACATATTCCCCCAATAATCACTACATCCACCTTTATTCGCTACCGTTTGAAGAACCGCAACACCGTTAGGACCAGGTCCCCTGTAATTATAAAAGGGGGAAAAAAATAACTCATTACAGATTAAACCTAAAGGCTTAAACTATCAAATGATCCAATAGTATTTTGCTTGAATTATCACGAAAGTCACCTTAGCACTTTTCAGCCAGAGATCTAATTTTTGATGATGAGTACGTTAACCGCAATACCGACGGGAGCTTATCTGACCCTAGTTGCTTCCGGCGAAGGGTGTATTACTGTGCGGCAACTAGTCATCTCGCTACCAGGAACACTCGACGCCAGTAAATTTGTGTTACTTGAGCCACAAAGACATAAAAACTCTACTTCGGCCAATGGAGCGCGCCTTGTCGTTCATTTAAGACAACCTTGTCTGGAGTGAGAGAAGACCTCTTTGATTGATAATCTCAGCCGTTCTGTAGTCCATATACAGTGCCAAAAATTACCCAATATTCAGCGAACATGACGCACACTTTTCATTTATTTTATTTTTTCAATTAAAAGGAAAGTCTTTGATCGATAGTCCCAGTCTTTCCTTTGTGGTGAAGACTTGGTGTTGCCGAGATTGCCATTGAACAAATGGAAGAACTGATCCTCGCAATTGTCTCTTAGAGACACCTGTTTCAATGGGATTCGAAACCGATGACCTGTACGACACCAGTGCAATATCAATCTGTCAATCAACTGAGGCCATTCAACTTCCGTGTAGGCTCGATTACCAGCCGCTGTTTCGGGAAATGAGCCAGTGCTCACTCCCGCAATCACGACTGGACGGGTGAGGTAAGTCATTGTTAATATCCACCAATCAGAAACTCGCCTGCACAAATCGAGCAGGCATAAATTATAATTTTTGGTACAAGTTGTTGCTCCCAAGGTATTCTTTGACCCGGCCTGTTCTAGCTTTACAGTACCGTAAAGGTGGGAAACATCCAAGATTATGACAACGGAAACAGTTCGAGAAGCTGGAGAATGGTGTTGTGTCGTTTTCTACCTCCTGAGTTCAGAGCAGAGCCGACTGCTTTGCATTGAGTCACAAAATCTATAAACAAAAATAAGCATTTACCTGTAAGGCATCGTAATTCCAAGGCAGTCACTGTTAGAAATAAACATTTCCAGTTGCTTCAAAGAAGTATTTTTTTCAGCATCTATGTTGTCCTCCCACCATGCACTTGGGTAAACCGCTGCTCCAAAGAACGCAGGAACAGTTACAATGGACTTAAAGATCTTGTGATCTGTGATGTTTCTAATGATGTCACCAGTGATCCTTTTGAGAGCTGACGGTCCTACTGTTAGCACTGTTTTGTTGGCTATCACTTTTTGTTTCGATGTCTGGAGGACGAACTTGCTTCCATCCTTATCGACTGAGGTCACTGTCTCTGAAAGAAATATTTTTCCACGCCAACTTTGCACTTCCTCCTTCAGCTTTTTAATTCCTTCGGACAGTCCCCCAGCGGGTCTAAGATCTTCATAACTTCGGCTTTCATCGTGAATTGTTTCTTTGAGATATATTTTATAACTTTCAGGGTTGATCTCTTGCATGTAGCAACCGTTAAAGCCGTACACATATTCCATAAACGTAGCTCCTCCAGGTGACAAAACACCAGACAGAAAATCCCCTGCTGTAGGAAAGTTGAAAGAATTTGCCTTGGTCACATTTTCTGCAGTTTGCTTAACGGAAAATTTTGAAAACATTTGGGACGCCTTCGGTTTAAGGGTGTCGAAATTGTCTCCAAAGACACCGCCAAATTCAACTCGAGTAATCTTTCGCTCATACAGGTCATGATATACATTAAGATCCCAAAAAAGAGAGCTGGAAGAAGAAGAAAAAAAATTCAAGGATAGTAATACCTCTAATAATAACAATTAGCAACGATAATGATAAAACACGCTTATTTATACTTTTTCGGTTTTAGATTAGTTCGAGGACCCTTTATATTTATAACTTCCGCGCCCTAGTTTTCAAATGCAGTACTTGAATAAAATAAGTATTTAAATATTAGAAGAGGCATATTCCAGGAAGACAGCCTATCTTCGCTAATTTTGTAAATTGTTTGATATCAGTTACAAAGATATATAGAAAGGTTAAACTACGATACAAGTTGGATGACATCAAAGTGAAGCACCTACTCTTCATGGGTGATCTTAAGCTCTTTGCTAAAGAGCTGAACTCTTTCAGTCCTAAGAATGAGACATAGATCATTTTGCTCTAACGCCAGACGATTTTACTGGTTAATAAGAGCAACTTCAGGGATGAAGGGGTTAAGGACTCATAAGTTGCGAGGCTTGTCTCTGAAGGAGAGAAAGTAATCTGTCTTGGTCTATAAAGAACTGCAATCAGGTGGTGTTAATTAAGGAAAGCAAGAGAGAGAACATCAAAGGCCGATGAAGGAAAGATGATCGCAATGGATGAGACATTCAATGTGATAGTGTCATTAAAGCTGGCTATAGAAGACCGGACATGTCGATATAGCTGTGCCAGGAGATCAGAGAATTCATAACGAGGAAAATGAAATAGCTGAGAAACATACCAGGAACCCGTTGCTCGAAAAGCCATTTGTGGAACTGCCACCCACTTGTTTTAAAATCTCAGTGGTCTTTAACTATGTTTTCAAGATAACTAAAAAGCAAAATGGTGCGAAAATTGATGAGCTAAAACCTCTCACTTATTCAGATACACAGGGAATTGTGACACCCGAAAACTCTCGGGACTTTCGTGGAACCGGCCCAAAGAGGATGTGTCCAGGGGCCCGTTTCTCGAAAGTCCCGAAAACTTTTCGGGCCCGAAAAGCCATCTGTGAAATTGCCAACCGCTTGTTCTGAAGAGCCGGTCTTTTAACATGTTTTCAAGGTAACAAAAAGAAAAATAACTGTGAAGTTTGACGAATTAAATCCTCTCTTTTCTTGAGATACAAAGGAAATTGTGACACCCGAAAACGGCCCGGCCGTAAAGTTTCGGGACTTTCGAGAAACGGCCCCCAGGTACCGAATGTTGTAGGCTCATAGGGATGAGGAAAAAATGAACCTGGAGACTGAAGTGGCTAAAAAAGCTGGACATTAAAATTAGTACTCCATTGCTCCCAAAAACAATGAACAGCAAGAACTCTAAGGAAAGAATTAGATATTTAGAGTAAGGACCCCAAGAGACCATTGGTAATGAGTTACGACTCGCTTCCAAAATGAAGATTCTTCAGAAAAATTCCATGATGGGTGTGGCGCTGGATAACTCGACCCAACTTTTATTTATGGGAAGAGGAATACAAGTCTGAGGGCACCCAAACTGCCCAAAAAAAGTGTAACATTTCCCAGGACTCCCGGTACAGAAAACTATATGGAAACACTTGATAGTAGGATATCTGAGATAAAATTGGAAATGCAGATACCAGTGCTCAGAATAGTACAAAAAGACAAAATGGGAGACTGGAGAATAAAAGATCGCAACAAAGTACAACGAAAAAGCGAATCTGGAAGGAGGTGATGGTGTTGGGAAAATGACACTCGCTCAGGTTTGAGAAAGGTATGCTTGCGACATTTGAGAATGGACTGACTTTTGTGACGTGTGATTTTTGTTCCTAACTTGATGCACGCGGGTCCAATAAACGTCACAAAGTGTCCCCTCACTCTTTTCTCCAACCTCAACATCACTAGTGTCTCGGAATACCGACAATTAAGGTCACAAAGTGTCTCCCAAATGTAGCTCAGTAACCCTATGAATAACGGTAACCTTTAACCCTTTCCCTCCTAAGAGTGACACTTATAGATTTTACTCTGTCTAACGCCAGACGATTTTACTCGTCAATAGGGAGCCCCTCAGGGCTGAAAGGGTTAACCTTACCTTATTGTTGCAAATAGATAGCAAAAGCTCAACCTCGTCCCCAGGGAGCTTTTCCCAAAGCCAGGGAAAAGCGCCCTGGAGACGAGGTTGGCAAAAGCTTACACTTAAGGAGACACTTCCAGTTGGATGTCAAAATTGGACGTGCATCTAATTAACTGCAATTTTGGAGATAAGCCAGAGGATGCGAGTGACAGGGCGTGTGCAACTGGAAGTGATGATGAAGAGGTTAAAGGTGTAGCTTTAGGTGATGAAAAAATTGCTAGGGATGAATTAGAACAAGAACGCCATTTCGAACAGGCTGAAAGTAGGGAAAGAAAGAGAGAACCATGCTCATGCAACAGAAACCCATAAGGGTTGAAACGTGTAACGGCCCCTTGTGTGCTGGGAAACAAGCTTCTGAACATTCAATTTGCTAAGTACCATATTTGGAACACCAAGAGCGAGGGGTTTCCAAATATGGTACTTAGCACTGAAACATTCAACCAATCAGTTCGCACTGAATATTTGGAAACTGTGAACGCGCGTTACACGTTTCAACCCTTATGGGTTTCTGCATGCACCTAATGAACTTCCGAGGGAAGAACACAGTCTGCACCGTGGGCTAAAAGAGATTATCGTGACAGAAGAAGACAAGTGAATAGTAAATTTTGAGATGTTTTGATGCAACCAAAAGAGTCAACAAGATCTTGGAGCAAATACTAGCAGATAACACCACATACAGACACAAAGGGTCTGTTAGCACAAGCGGCCTCAACTTTGTTTAGAGCAATGATTGGCGTTAA
>NC_090878.1:7032615-7037615 GCF_036669935.1 Montipora foliosa | reverse complement strand
CAAGAGTTGGGCGATTGTGATCTTTGTTTTGACTTCGCTCATTTCATTGTCAAACTTTGTAACACTTGACAGAAAAAGAATCTTACAAAAACCCGGTATCTTGCCATCATTTGACACAGACGCTTCACTGTTTGGCGAGTAAACATGCCGCGGTAACTTAATCACGGCGCCCGCTGAATTCCGGCCATGTCACTTTCGATTTTGCAATTTACTTGAACGTAGCAAAAATCTCCCAAAATGTTTGTCGCTGATCGTAACTTTTAATATTCTATATTCACGGTTCAAAATTAATGTTGTTTTCATGTCGTAAATATTTTATTCTCGATCGGCCGTCCGGGAAACTTCCTTCTGCTCTTTCTGAAAACTGTGTATCAATAGTTATTTGCTTTTTCATCAATATTTGTTTTGCATAAAGCAAGCTAACAGAATCTGTACCTTGCTGAGTTCGCATTTGTTAGCGTTAATAGTATTTTCGGTCAGATGTTTCTGTTTTTATGAGAGGTTTATGTTTTGGTCTCCCATCCTAACCCTAACCCCGCGAAACAGGGCTTGACTTCAGTGAAGTTTAGTATTACAAAGCTTTCAGATGCTCAGAGGGCACACTTGTGGTGAAAAGAAGTTGTGAGGGAACTTGAAAATTATCAACATGTCAGCCCAGAAGCCAATGTTTCTCACTTCTCTTTTATTTGTTATTCTTCAGAGACTGGAATGCTGTATTTCAATACCACACAATTCAGTGCCTTCTGATTTTCTGTAGCACGTACCACAGGCAACGCAGTGTATGCTTCACAGAAGCATCTAGTTTACCATATCAACTCAGTTGACAGAATCCTTTGACGGGATTCGCATTGCAAGAAGGATAGAAAATGAACGGTACAATGGGTGCTCAAGTTGTCTTTAAAACAGGAATTTTTTTCACTTTATTTTGCACAGCTAGTATGGCAAAATAAAACTCGAGTCACAAGCGCAGTACGACTACTTTTCCTCTTTTAAACAATTGTCTCGTTTCTAGCCTTCCGAAAAAGCGCTGAATGGGGAGGGAAAAAGCGAGTGTAGCCGACCGCTCTCTCGCCCTGGAAAGGAATTCGTGACGTCACTTAAGTCGTGACGTGATTTCTTTGTAAACATCTTCCCACAAACAATGTATCAAGACTGTTGAATAGAGAGATTTAGCAACGCATTTACAGCAAACGGCAAACATGAGACCAAAATTTACGCTTTACCAAAAATTAAAGAAACTACCTTGTTTGGTGTAAGCTCAGTCATTTGTTGCCAGTTACAAACAGATATCAATTAGCCTCTCAAAACGAGAGAGACCACTTCATGAAATAAGAGAATTTTCATACTTTTGCGACCACAATCTTGGTCAGAAATGAATAATTGAGACCACCCCTTCCCCAAAATTTGGCCTTCAATGGCTTCATTCCTTATTTAGGGGGAAAGGGCATTTCTCGGTTCCATTTTAAGCTGTCCAAAGAATCCGCGGCCTGTTGTTTCACATTTCCTGTTTCACGTAAACGCGTTGTTAAATCTCTCTAATGTTCTTTACTGCGGCTTCGCTGCATTTGATCATAGGTAGGACTCGGGAAGGTTTTCGTCAAACCAACGCAAAATATTGTCGACAAGCAAAACTTGAACTTAAGCTTGAAAATTGAGTGTACTTTTCTAATTGCCCTCATGTCCATTAACAAAACAAAATTGGATCCATGAACTGCGATGATGACCTTTATCTGACAAAAGGTCTCTGTTTAGTGTTGACGACGATCTGTTTTCGCCTGAAATCGTCAAAACATTTCGGTTTTTCTCACGCATGATCGCAATTGTAGCAGACTTTCTGAGTGTGCTCGTTCCATAAAACTGGCGAGCATGGATCGATTACTGAACTGTCACTAGTTCTGAAGCGTAGTGATACTGAGGATACTAACTTAAAGCTTCGACGTACAAAGTTCATAAAAAATTAACAATAATTTATCAACTTAAACTGCGCAGTTTCCATGACGAAATTATCAACTAAGCTCTACATCAATGTCAATCGAAAATATAACAAAAATCTGCAATTCGGAATGATAAAAAGAAACCATAGCGTAAAAAGCATTCTCCTGGATATTTTCCCAAATGACAGCAAGTTGACAATCACATAAAATTCATTATAATTACATGTAATAAATTTCTTTCATAGTCGAATTTCAGTTGAATATAAATTAAGAATAAAATTCCGATGGAAAGCTCACAATCACTATCACCCGACAAAACCTCTCTCAGACTCAGCATAAATCGTTGAGAAACAGCGATAAATGTACATTCTTCGAGCTTTGCTCTAGTGCCCCAAACTACCTCGCGGCTAACCTAAGTGAGTTTTAATCTGATTTTATCACCATTAACGCAAAACGTGTTAAAAAACTGTTCGTTCGTTTTAGAAGGCCTCAAGAGATGATACTTAAAACATCGGATAAAACATACACATACACTGTTACAGGCTCACAAAATATGGCAAGAGTCTCTGACAAGCACTATGTTATCTGCGACTTAATATCACTTGAGACATGTAAAGACATGTAATGATGAGTGCATGCCTTCACTGCAGTTATGGAACTTTCATAATGTTCAACGACCCCGCTGAGATTTTTCACAAAACGTTTAAAAAGATTAAAATGCTAGTTCTTTAATCGAAGAAAACGATGGGTGAATCAAGCAAACATGCTCTAAAGGAATGGAAATAACCCAGTTTCCGCTTTCGCAATGCTGAAGCAAGAGTGACCCGCCTAACAACTCAAAGAAAGAGAGGTGCGAAATATCACCGAATTTCGCTCCGTTGAAGTGAGCCCCTCTCTGTCCGCTGTTCACTGTCATGCGCTTCCCTTCGAAAATCATCATGGTCACTGTTTTGCTATCCCCCATTAAGAGCAGACAAGAGAAAGGTCAACAGAAATGGGTTAGATCTCTGAGTAGGAGGCTGAGGAAGCAATTTCAGTCTTCGCTCTACACCACGGATATTTATCTTACCACTACAAAGAGAGTTTATGAAGTGGGTCGAGATTCCAGCTTGAAAAGAGATTTTCAGCAGCAACTCATGATTTCCCATATTTCAGCACATATTTTACAAATAAGATTACTGTAACACAAACAATACTTCTCAGCCTTAGTTGGCGACAAAGTCATACCTCCGTCTTCGACTATCCTCTGTGGTGAACGATACTTAACTTCTGTGTTGCCTCGACCGAACAGGACGAACAGAACACATAACAGTACAATGACACCTATCACCACGAATAAGAACAGGAGAATTTGCCATACACGAAAAGTACGTTTCCTGCGGAGACAGCCACAGCAAGCGCACGAAGTATAGGGACGTTGCTTTTCCATATCGTAACCTTCAGTAAGGGTAAAAGTTGATTCGCCTTTGAAGACTGGCATGTTGCTTTGCGTCTTTCACCAAATTGAAACCGACCGAAATAAACACTTAAATCTCTCTGGCAATTATGTTCGGGAAGACCAACCGTTTTATTGTAGAGTGGGAAGGAAGAATTTGACGTCAATTTGTGAAACATGACTCCACGACTTCTCGATAGATAAACCGGGGCTCAAATCATGACATTGGTTGAGGTCACACTTAGCAGTTTACTAAGGTAAAAACCCTTAACTATGGTATAAAAAAGGTAAGCAACGCATAAGCTGACTTGTACATTTCCCAGACGTTTCCTTGTCACAAGAGTGCTACTCAAATGTCGAGGTAATGACAGACAGGAATTTTCGAGTTCCGTCGTAATATATTTCGTGACAGCGCCATGGATCGTCAACGTGTTGTAGCTTCGATTGTGGCTCTTTTGTTTCTTATCGTTGCAATCCGTAAAGCTCATAGATTTAGATGTCTGGCTCTTTACCTTGTTTTTGAAAGGAGGCAATGTGAGCCTCCAAAGCACATGTATATAGTGGGCACACGCAAATTCAGCAAAGTCACGAAATGCTTCTCAAAATCATGACAAGATGTCACGTAAATAAACAAAGTTTAGATAAACGCTAGATAAACCATGCTTTTACCATGGTAAAGAGAGAAAAGCCGGCCACATTGAAAAACTCATTTACCATGGTAAACTTTCGTTTACTATGGTAAAAAAAGCTCAAGCGTGACCTCAACCATTATGACCGCATCCGATTGGGCAGGGAAAGCCAGGACATGTGAAGGAATTCGCTTTCGTTTAATACGTTAATCACGAAAAACAAACAAGCATGCATTCAAGCCAGACTTGATAAATTCACACCAAGAAGCTTAAGTTTAGTTTATTTCTCTTTTAGGCAAGGAAATTTGAGATGAAAACATCTAATGCATCGATTGTAAATATACAAATACTGTACACAGTTTTCAATTTAGAGTCACCGAGACAGGAAATCACAGAGAAGGGAGTTCCCGGAAACTGAAACCCCGATTAAGTCATGTTTAAAGATTATTTCTTGCTTCTAGTAACTATGGATATCAGTAGAAAAAAAATATTTGACGTTGAATAGAACCAATTAAAACACGCATTTTTAAACACTTTCTGCACGTATACAATTACAAAAAATATATACCGGACGCTAACACGAACTTGTTGCCATGAGAAAACCCTCAGACCACCAACTGTGACTACCCAGTACATGACATCATTAAGGTGCAGAAATGACAGAAAACTTCCCGCCTCAGCAAATAGCAACTTGCATACAAAGTCACCCTCTAAATTTAAATGCACTTCAAGAGAACCCCCGTTGATTTTCCAACGCGAGACAATAGTTTCCTCAACAACTGTCTGACAAACTGTGCGATTTTGTTTCGGCCTCGTTTCGGTCGATGACCAGCGCTTTTTCGTGCGGATCATCGCCACGCTATTGAGCCCTAGGATAAACGTTCTGTTCACTGAGGACATTAACGATGACGATGTGACGCATCAGTTATCAACTACAATTCACTCTCTTTTGGATAAATGCTAACCCTTACGATCGGTCCCGATCACACAAGCTTTTAAGCT
>NC_090878.1:7012615-7025115 GCF_036669935.1 Montipora foliosa | reverse complement strand
ATCTGTGATGTTTCTAATGATGGCACCAGTGATCCTTTTGAGAGCTGACGGTCCTACTGTTAGCACTGTTTTGTTGGCTATCACTTTTTGTTTCGATGTCTGGATGACGAACTTGCTTCCATCCTTATCGACTGAGGTCACTTTCTCTGAAAGAAATATTTTTCCACTTCGACTTTGCACTTCCTCCTTCAGCTTTTCAATTCCTTCGGACAGTCCCCTAGCGGGTCTAAGATCTTCCATCCTTTGGTTTTCATCCCAAAGTGTTTCTTGGAGATATATTTTATAACTTTCAGGGTTGATCTCTTGCATGTAGCTACCGTTAAAGCCGTACACATATTCCATAAACTTAGCTCCTTCGGGTAACAAAACGCCAGACAGAAATTCCCCTGCTGTAGGAAAGTTGGAAGAATTTGCCTTGGTCACATTTTCTGCAGTTTGCTTAACGGAAAATTTTGAAAACATTTGGGACGCCTTCGGTTTAAGGGTGTCGAAATTGTCTCCAAAGACACCGCCAAATTCAACTCGAGTAATCTTTCGCTCATACAGGTCATGATATACATTAAGATCCCAAAAAAGAGAGCTGGAAGAAGAAGGAAAAAAATTCAAGGATAGTAATATCTCTAATAATAACAATCAGCAACGATAATGATAAAACACGCTTATTTATACTTTTTCGGTTTTAGATTAGTTCGAGGACCCTTTATATTTATAACTTCCGCTCCCTAGTTTTCAAATGCAGTACTTGAATAAAATAAGTATTTAAACATTAGAAGAGGCATATTCCATGATACCAGTTACAAAGATATATAGAAAGGTTAAACTAGGATACAAGTTGGATGACATCAAAGTGAAGCACCAGCTCTTCATGGGTGATCTTAAGCTCTTTGCTAAAGAGCTGGACTCTTTCAGTCCTAAGAATGAGACATAGATCATTTTGCTCTAACGCCAGACGATTTTACTAATCAATAAGAGCAACTTCAGGGATGAAGGGGTTAAGGACTCATAAGTTGCGAGGCTTGTCTCTGAAGGAGAGAAAGTAATCTGTCTTGGTCTATAAAGAACTGCAATCAGGTGGTGTTAATTAAGGAAATGCAAGAGAGAGAACATCGAAGGCCGATGAAGCAAAGATGATCGCAATGGATGAGACATTCAATGTGATAGTGTCATTGAAGCTAGCTATAGAAGACCGGACATGTCGATATAGCTGTGCCAGGAGATCAGACAATTCATAACGAGGAAAATGAAATAGTTGAGAAACATACCAGGAACCCGTTGCTCGAAAAGCCATTTGTGGAATTGCCACCCGCTTGTTTTAAAATCTGGTCTTTAAGCATGTTTTCAAGATAACTAAAAAGCAAAATGGTGCGAAAATTGATGAGCTAAAACCTCTCACTTATTCAGATACAGAGGGAAGTGTGACACCCGAAAACTCTCGGGACTTTCGTGGAACCGGCCCAAAGAGGATGTGTCCAGGGGCCCGTTTCTCGAAAGTCCCGAAACTTTTCGGGCCCGAAAAGCCATCTGTGAAATTGCCAACCGCTTGTTCTGGAGAGCCGGTCTTTTAATATGTTTTCAAGGTAAGAAAAAGAAAAATAACTGTGAAGTTTGACGAATTAAATCCTCTCTTTTCTTGAGATACAAAGGGAATTGTGACACCCGAAAACGGCCCGTAAAGTTTCGGGACTTTCGAGAAACGGCCTCCAGGTACCGAATGTTGTAGGCTCATAGGGATGAGGAAAAAATGAACCTGGAGACTGAAGTGGCTAAAAAAGCTGGACATTAAAATTAGAACTCCATTGCTCCCAAAAACAATGAACAGCAAGAATTCTAAGTAAAGAATTAGATATTTAGAGTAAGGACCCCAAGAGACCATTGGTAATGAGTTACGACTCTCTTCCAAAATAAAGATTCTTCAGAAAAATTTCATGATGGGTGTGGCGCTGGATAACTCGACCCAACTTTTGTTTATGGGAACAGGAATACAAGTCTGAGGGCACCCAAACTGCCCAAAAAAAGTGTAACATTTCCCAGGACTCCCGGTACAGAAAACTATATGGAAACACTTGATAATTGGATATCTGAGATAAAATTGGAAATGCAGACACCAGTGCTCAGAATAGTACCAAAATACAAAATGGGAGACTGGAGAATAAAAGATCGCAACAAAGTGCAACGAAAAAGTGAATCTGGAAGGAGGTGATGGTGTTGGCAAAATGACACTCGCTCAGGTTTGAGAAAGGTATGCTTGCGACATTTGAGAATGGACTGACTTTTGTGACGTGTGATTTTTGTTCCTAACTTGATGCACGCGGGTCCAATAAGCGTCACGAAGTGTCCCCTCACTCTTTTCTCCAACCTCAACATCACTAGTGTCTCGGAATACCGACAATTAAGGTCACAAAGTGTCTCCCAAATGTAGCTCAGTAACCCTATGAATAACGCTAACCTTTAACCCTTTCCCTCCTAAGAGTGACACTTATAGATTTTACTCTGTCTAACGCCAGACGATTTTACTCGTCAATAGGGAGCCCCTCAGGGCTGAAAGGGTTAACCTTACCTTATTGTTGCAAATAGATAGCAAAAGCTCAACCTCGTCCCCAGGGAGCTTTTCCCAAAGCCAGGGAAAAGCGCCCTGGAGACGAGGTTGGCAAAAGCTTACACTTAAGGAGACACTTCCAGTTGGATGTCAAAATTGGACGTGCATCTAATTAACTGCAATTCTGGAGATAAGCCAGAGGATGCGAGTGACAGGGCGTGTGCAACTGGAAGTGATGATGAAGAGGTTAAAGGTGTAGCTTAGGTGATGAAAAAATTGCAAGGGATGAATTAGAACAAGAACGCCATTTCGAACAGGCTGAAAGTAGGGAAAGAAAGAGAGAACCATGCTCATGCAACAGAAACCCATAAGGGTTGAAACGTGTAACGGCCCCTTGTGTGCTGGGAAACAAGCTTCTGAACATTCAATTTGCTAAGTACCATATTTGGAACACCAAGAGCGAGGGGTTTCCAAATATGGTACTTAGCACTGAAACATTCAACCAATCAGTTCGCACTGAATATTTGGAAACTATGAACGCGCGTTACACGTTTCAACCCTTATGGGTTTCTGCATGCACTTAATGAACTTCCGAGGGAAGAACACAATCTGCACCGTAGGCTAAAAGAGATTATCATGACAGACGAAGACAAGTGAATAGTAAATTTTGAGATGTTTTGATGCAACCAAAAGAGTCAACAAGATCTTGGTGCACATACTAGCAGATAACACCACATACAGACACAAAGGGTCTGTTAGCACAAGCGGCCTCAACTTTGTTTAGAGCAATGATTGGCGTTAAAGGGTACAACGAGAACCATCGTCGAAAATACACTATTGAAAATACCTCAGTAAGAACAAGAAGAATATTACCTAAGTAGTTCCATTTTTCTAACCAGCGAACGCAATGTCAGTACGTAACCATCTCGTGTCAGTTCTGACGTCGTAGAATTATTTTATACCAACTTACATTATGCCTTTATAAAGCAGACGCCGAGAGATCTTTCGGCCTTAAGTGCTCATTAACAATGTCAAGTCTAGGGAGGATACGTTGCACCATAAGCCACTTACGTGGATTTCAAATTAGTCCTCGTAACAATTTAAAAATGATTGCTTCAATATACCTTTCTTCCTCGGTGTTATGTCCAAAGATAACCAACTGTCCGAGACCTAAAATGGAGTTTAATACAGCGTAATTATAATTATTAAAGGCCTGGCCAAACGCTCGCAACATTTCAACGCAACATCTTGCAACATTGTTGGGCACAACATGTTGCGTACTTTTGGCCACCTTGTTGCGATATGTTGCGTGCGTTTGGCCAGTCCATTCAACACGTGTCGCAACATCATGCAACAATGTTGCGTTGAAATGTTGCGAGCGTTTGGCCAGGCCTTTAATTAATAAATTTAATAAATTAAATAAAATTCAATCCACTTGCGATGACTGTTACAAAAAGTTAAATAATCATTGTTACTGTTGGGCGTTTCAGTACATTTAGAGACAATGTAAAGACAAACTAATTTTATGACCAAATACGTCTTTACCCGACTTGCTTTATTTTCTTCGTGACGTTCACACATCAACAAAAATGGAAAGAGTCAAGATATTTTTCCCAGCAACCTGTACGGAAACTACTCGTAAATTAATTGTGTTGAAAACTGACCTACTGTAATATTTTGAGCTTCAGGAAAACGATAGTCAAAGATCTTCCCTCCGAGATGACTTTCTTTTTCAAAAACGCAAACGTTCGTTTCGAGCTTCTTCTCCAAAAGAGTTCGCGCCAAGAGAAGACCAGCAGCTCCTGAAAAAGAAAAGAGAATTGTTTGCTTATGGTTGATTGCTCATCTTTTTTATGGTGTTAAAATAAATAAAATAAATAAAAATAAATAATCAGTTTATTTAACCCTTTGGTAGGGTAACACTAAATTACAAGGGAGGTCAATTCTACACAGAACACATACATACGCTTAGGAACAGAAGGCAAAAACAATTAAACCCGGCTATAGGGAAGTAGAAAGCCACAAACAAGACAGACAACTAGCAAACCGTGGTAGCCATGTTGGCGCCGCTGACCGTAATGAGGTAAGGTACTATGCGTTTTATTTCTCCTTGGTGCCAACCCGGCACTTGTCACCATTTAGTCGTTTTCTGAAGAGACTTGAATTCTTGGTATGTTACCGATGCGATCAGCGGACGTTTTTTTTTTTTTAACGGACAAAATAGTCCTATTTTAAGTGCCCGTCGTTTCTTTGATGAGAGACAGAGAAATTAAGTGAAATGGAGTACGGTCAAGCCAAAACGCAGACTACAGACTGTTCAGACCGTGCAGACCAGGGGTAAAATATGGTGTTACCCTTACAATTATTGAGAGCTAACCGTAAACAGGCTAACCTGAATGTTATTTAGGCCTTATTAGGCTAACCAGATTGATATTCAGGATAACCGAATTTTCATTTTACAGACGGTCTGCACAGTCTGCAGTCTGCATTTTTCAGTGTCCCAACGGAGGATAAGGTGTCAAATACAAAAGCAAACAATCGGTACAATCTTACCCCCACCAACAAAAGCCACTCCACACTCGATATCCACAGGAGTTGTACTTGAATTAGGGCTTGAGGTTGCATTGGTTTGACCCGATGTCGTCTGAGGCGAAGTGGTTGACGCTGCACCAGGTGTGGTCTGGTCCGGTGTTGTCGTACCTATTTCAGTGGAAACAGACCCACAACATAGTTTTCACTTCGTAGTGCAAATTCAGGACAGGCTCTCTAGAAGGGCTAGTTGTTTACTTGAGATTTATAAAGGAGGAGCACTCCTGGTTTAAGTCAGCGGATATTCGAGAATAAGTGTAGCTTTTGACTGCGCGCTATACATACATATAAATCCAAAGAGTGTTCTGTGCAAAATTATGCAGAACAAAATAGATCAGGTTAGGGACCGTCCTAGTTGTCAAGCTGGAGCTTGACACAGCCCTCTGGCTTGAAGGTAGGTATACCTTACTTAAGGTGGGAAGCTCCTGTACCCTCTAGAGGGTATTCTCCCAGGGATCCGAAGGTGCGCTCATTTTACCCTCCTCTTTCTATCAGTGCCCCGTTTTAAGGGTATTTACAGCTACCTGAAGCTACACAGAATGGATAGAAGTCGAAGCAACGATGTGAGGTCACTAGGGATCGAATTCGGGACAATCCTTACCCTTTACGGGCTACCCGAAAATTCCAGCAGGTACCTTTACGCAAATTCAGTCATATATTGTCACTCGACACTCGACAAAGCACAAGATTAAATTAAAGAATTACAAAAAAAGTTAGGCAATCAACTCCATATTACAATGTTGAAATGGGAAAAGGGTTAAGCCTTAAAACAATGCGCAAGCACCATGGGCAGGAGCCGGAAACCCAGGCTGCCAAAAAAATAAGTAACTTCTGTGACAAAAATTTGGTTTTATCAAAGGAGTTGATAATGTAAATTGGCCACCGTACAGAGATTCTAAAAGTTGACGTTTCGAGCGTTAGCCCTTCGTCAGAGCGAATCCAAAGGGCTAACGCTCGAAACGTCAGCTTTTAGAATCTCTGTACGGTGGCCAATTTACATTATCAACTCCGTTGATAAAACCAAATTTTTGTATACTACTTCCCCACCGACGCAGCACCACAGTTTCTTTAGAAACTACCCTTTCATTCTGTGACAAAAGACGATCTCCATACTTATTATGGGAGACGATTTCTTCCTAGATTATTCTGTTTATAAAGATATATTTAAATAAATGCGCTCTGAAATATAAAGTTATCAAATCTAAAATGTGAATTCTTCTCAATTGATAACCCTTGTTTGCATCCCTTGAGATTTGAACTCTAAGTTCCAAAGAAGGTTGTTTACAACCTTACAACAGAAGACAACATCAGCTAGTAAACTTCTATCCTCCAATCGGAGATGAAGCGGAATATTCATGATTCCGCTTCCATCCCCGACTCTAAGGATAACAATCGAAGTTCCTGAAGGTTCATTACGAATTGCTTATCTTTTTTAAGGATAATGGCGCAAACTCTCCGAAAACGAAATTGAGTGTGTCGTAGCAATTAAATTTGGGCGAAAAAAGGAAGTCGCTCATGTCTGAACGGCTCATGTCAAGTTGGCATTAGCCAAGTCCTCTGAAAACCGGCTTTCTTGACGAATTCGGAAACCATTATTTTTTCGGCACGTGATGTATTAACCTACGATCAGACGTTCTTTACTTTACTTTTCGCGCCCTCTCTAAAGAAAAGAACACCTGATCGCAGGATGTATCGTTGTGACCATTTTTCAGTGTGACGTCACGGGACACTTCACAACACTGTTTTACTTCAAGTGCAATGTAAGTGCAATGGTATTCGCTTTAGTCGTTTATAAATAATTCAAGGAGTTGAAATTTACGTTGTTGGACATTTTTGCTTCAAGTACGTGCTTTCGAGTTTCGTTTGTGCAAATTTATTGAAGAGTTTGTTTTTAAACAGACAGCGCCTTTCCTTATATTTGACATAGCGTCACAGTAGTGTTTGTTTTGTAACAGAATCGAGTGCAAGAATACACTTCCATAAATATTACAGCGACTTGCTGGCGTCTTCAATCTAACAAAGCATAACAAACTCGAGTGAAACATAAGACATTGTTGAAATTGTTGTTTCGTAACAACATGGCTATCTACAACTCCGGCCACTTTCAGGTAAAACGAGGGTGTATAAAGCAACTGTCGGCAGAAGCGGAGGATGTTTCACAGATATAAGAGAATCTACGCAATGACAAACCCCACGACAACGTCAGTGAATTTTCATACTTTTGTGACAACGATCCTGGTCAGAAATGAAAAATTGAGACCACCCGTCCCCCAAAATGTTGGCCTTCACGTGGCTTCATTCCTTATTTAGGGGGAAGGGGCATTTCTCGGTTCCATTTTAATCAGTGTTTCCTGTTTCACGTAAACGCGGTGTTAAATCTCTCTAATGTTCTTTACTGCGGTTTCGCTGCATTTGATCATAGTTAGGACTCGGGAAGGTTTTCGTCAAACCAACACAAACTTGAGTGTACTTTTCTTATGTCAATTGACGAAAAAACCATGGAATGTGTTATCCCAAAGCCCTAACAAAATAAAATTGGATCCATGATCTGTCAATTGAACTCTGCGATGATGACTTTTATCTGATAAAAGGTCTCTGGTTGGTGATGCTGTTTTCGCCTGATATCGTCAAAACATTTCTGTTGTTGACGTCATGAAATCGTAGACCCCTAAGTGACCCAGACAAACAAGAGGAAACAAAGAGTCACAAGGGAAATGAGACATAATATTTTTCGGTTTTCGTCGACCGCGTTCTTGGCTCTATTCTCGAGAGAGAACCAGAACAATACACAATTGAGCAGCTAGAACGGTGTTCTAAGTGTTGGTGGTTGAAATTGACGGGCAAACTTGGGGACTTTTTAAACGAGTGAGGGGCTGTGTAAGGTACCCTGGTTTCCAGAGGTTATTTTCTCGCTTTGTGGCTCGCTCTTTTGTCGCTCTTTTCATAGCGAGAAAATAACCTCTGGAATCCAGGGTATGTGTAAGGTCGTGTAAACAGTGGAAGTGACCACGCGCTTGATCTGAGTATCGATAATGGCCGTTGGTCTGCGGCGAAAACACAAAAAAAGGTTCGATGTTGGAAGGAAATGGTACCATAGCGCAAGTTCGGTTCCCTATTCTTCTCCGTCGACAGCAAATTCTGCTGTGGGATCTTTTGTAGAGCACAAATATATGTTTTTCACAGTTAAGAATTCTCGGGTTCAATCGATTAGCCAAGGCTTACATTTGTCGATGTCTTACGATGGTTTTGGCAGCGGTATGAAGACTTTCTCTCCTGATTCCTGCAACTCTTTGAGAGATTTCGGCAATTTATGGTCCTTTATCTGGATACTGTGAGTCCGATTTACATCAACGGGTTTAGTACTAACCATTCTACCTCCTTTTTAGAAACCCAACTCCACAGATTTATAAAGCTTTCTTCTTTTTTCCTTCACTATCGCTAACCTCATACATTTCCTTTCAGTAGATCGAAATGTTTGTCTAAGGCCACGCGGGGGGCTCATGTGACAAAGTCCATTTTTAGTAATAGTGCTCGTTCCATAAAACTGGCGAGCATCGATCGACTACTGAACTGTCACTAGTTCTGAAGCACAGTGATACTCAGGATACTGACTTCCAGCTCTGACGTACACAGTTCATAAAAATTTAATAATAATATCAACTTAAATTGCGCAGTTTCCATGACGAAATGATCGACTAAGCACTACACCAATTTCAATCGAAAATATGACAAAAATCTACGGTTCGGAATGATAAAAAAAACCATGGCGAAAAAAGCATTCACCTGGCTATTTTCCCAAATGACAGCAAATTGACAGTTACATAAAATTCATTATTATTAATAAATTTCTTTGATGGTCGAATTTCAGTTGAATATAAATTAAGAATATAATTCCGATGGAAAGCTTACAATCACTATCATCCGACCACCCTGCGAGCAGAGCCTCCTTTTGTCTTTTTCTTTACTGAGGAGGAGAAAAGTAGGCTCTGCCCGAATCGCGTCAACTCTTTGAAGCCGCCGCAGCCCGAACTTCTGGACTGGTCAACCTTGTTTTCTCTCGTCAAACCGGTTTTTCCAGTGCGAGCGTCCGTTTAGTGACAAAACCGATGGTTATAATTGAGCCTGCTGTACCATGAAAAACCAAGATGGTGGCGAGATCTGGCATATTAGGCTTGGGTTCGAGACTGCATCCTGGCAACATGCAGCGCATATTCAATACAGATCTTACTCGATTCACGCAGAGCCTTTCTCGAGAACGCCAAAATCGAGCAAGCAAAAGAAAGGCTCTGCTAGCAGGGTGTCATCCGACAAAACCCCTCTCAGACTCAGCATAAATCGTTGAGAAACAGCGATAAACATACATCCTTCGAGCCATTCTCGTTCCCAGAGCTGCGATCCTCTTGGCCAGCGCCTCGGATGGAGAGCTCTGGCACTTCCGATCGTTCTGCGCAGTCTCGATTTTTTTTCAAAATGGCGGACCAAGCCAAATCCCTTTCACGAGGCGTTGAATCATGGAATGGAAATTCTAGATTTAAGCGACATCACATTGAAAGGAAAGAAGTACGAGGGTTTGAAGCTATCTGTGCTTGTCATTTCGCCGTTAAATAGCTCAAATACACGTTCAAATGTTTAAGATGAGAGGGAGGACTGAATTTTAAAAGAGGGTTCGGTTGACAGGAGCTGACGACAGGGATCAAGTTGCACTGAATTAAATGCTGTTGAATACCACCGGTGTGATAATACTTTCGCATGTGAAATGTTCTAAGCTCTATTGAAGTAGAGACAATAATATTATAATGCGTAAGTAAACAACCTTGAAATTAGCATTTATTACTAAAAATAAATGATTACATATACTGGTAATAAATTATTTTCTTATGTTTTGCAGCTAAAAGCCTGCCTAATGGTCCTTATGGTACCAATTTTGTCTGTTGCCTAGGAATTATGTATACTTTTTTTATCAACTTGTAATAATCATAATAACAACAACTTTATTTAAGTGTCAATGGATTTAGCACTAGAGAACTAATTGGGGAAACCAATGAAATGAACTCAAATCAAATATGTTTTTTGTGGATGTGGTAAAACCGGAGTACCCGGAGAAAAACCTTTTGCAATAGAGAAGAGAACCAACAAACTCAACCCACATATGACGCTGAGTTTGGGAATTGAATCCAGACCACATCGGTGGGAGGCGAGTGCTCTTACCACTGCGCAACCCCTGCTCCCTATTTGCACCCAGTAGGCAATTTACTCTGTAACTGTTGAACTTCAAAGTTAAATTTCAGTTAAAATGAATCCAACCTAAAAAATTATTGTTTGATTCCCAATAATTTCCTTTGTATTTTAAACCTACTGAAGATAAATAATGATGTTGGGGGACAAATCTTGATCAAAATGTAACTACATGCAGGATGAAGTCATTTAAGTTGCCTGAATTTCACATAAATATTAATGTGTTTACATATTCATATTTTTAGAAAATATATATCATTGGACACCTTGTTCTTACATCTTGGCACTAGCAAAACTGAGGAACTATATCACTCTTTTTGCACAACTTCTTGCACTGGTCGTTGATATCCTTAAGGGTAACTGCCTTAATTGCATCTCCAAAAACCATGTCTTCCATCACAATGTTTTAAAATCTGCTAAGGTTTTGCTCCACTATTCATCATTGTTGACAGTTGTTTGATATATTCACTGTTTTATTCAGTTAACAAATGATACAAAATACCATTAATATTTTTAATGTGAATTTTAACAATGATTGATCACAAATAAATTATTATTCATGGTCTTCATCTTCAGTTTGTTGGTTTGAGCAAATTATTGAAAGTAATAAGATAAATGACAAACTTTGTTGTTCTAAGAGTTATCATAACTTTATTATTATTGCCAATAACAGGCACACTGTATTTTGTGTGTGAATATCATTGCACATTCTAAATTATAAAATAATTAGGATAGTACACGAACTCCCATTAATATTGGTGAATAGCTGTGTTTAGATGAGAGTATGTAAACACAGCTGTGACATCACACCAATCTTGATTGGTTATGTGTTGTCAGACGCATGTTTTGATGGGCTGGTTGGAAATATAGGTGTGTATGTTATGCAAACCCTCAACTGTGTCTCGGGTTTGCATAACTGTCGAGAATTCTCCCAACTGCGCTTGGCATTTAGATGACGCTATGTAAACATGGACAACGTCCTCTATTGCTTAAATAACAACAAAATATAACTTTTTGATTGGTTGCTTTATCTCAAGAGAAGCACTTCCAGAAGGCAGTTTTCTATTAAGCAATGGCCATTGAAGCAGATTCAACCAAGCCTTTGCCTGTTGGGTGCATCTGGCAAAATAGTCCAAAATGCATGTGGGGCTTCTTTTTTATGGTGCAAACAGGGACAGTCTGAATTATGTTGATCTCTTTTTAGCTGACTAAACATTTGCTCTGACGAAGGGCTAACACTCGAAACGTCAGCTTTCCAAATCATTCATGGTGGTAATTCCACCTTTATCAAAATATTTGATAAAACCAAATTTTCCTGTTAACCGTGACACTGTATGCAATCAATGTAACATGGAGACAATTTAGCATGTAACAGGGTCCCTCATGCGTGAGCCCAAGTGTTGACGCCTGTCGAAGAATAGGTTATTGGCTAAGCTCTTCTGACCCTACAATTTACCAGTTTATAAATTATATACTAGCCCAAAACAGCGATGTGAATTCAAAGCTAACCAACAGGTACCCAATTTACTGTGGCCATAATAATCCTCTGAAAATGAGAAACCAAAAGTTGTTTTTCAGTAGCTGTGTACCAGCAGGAGAATTTCAAGCTCTCCTCTGGATAAGAAACTATCCAGAAGATGCAGGTTGTCAAGATTACTTGAGATTGAACTTGACAGGAATGTACCCATTTTTTGTATAGCCCCCCTCCTCCCTTTATCCCCATTTTTCGTCAGGGGCTGTAGTCCCTTTTCATCAGGGGTTGCTCTCAACTGAAGCCTTTTGTATCAACCTTAGTTGTATGATTTTCTTATAACTAATGCAAACTGGACATGGAAGGAATCAAGTTCCAACTTTAATGCGATATTACACAAAGAAAATATACTTACAAATTTCATTATTGCAATAAGAGAATGTAACAAAAAAGTACGCGATAACCGGGTTAGCTGTTGGCTTAATCTTTTCTTCCTCACCACGGACATATTCAAAAGGAGTCAAGGTTTTGCGTTGTTAAACACATGAACAATAATTACACTGTAAATACATGAATCGATCGAGCTTAGTCAAAAATCCTGCGTAACATATAACCAGCTGACCTTGCTCCTTTTTTTCTCGCGTCCCACACCTGGTGAAGGACGGGCTC
>NC_090878.1:6997615-7005115 GCF_036669935.1 Montipora foliosa | reverse complement strand
AACGAAGACCTCGACTGGGTTTGCCCATAGGCAACCCAGTAAAAACGATGGGTGAATCAAGCAAACATGCTCTAAAGGAATGGAAATAACCCAGTTTTCCGCTTTCGCAGAAGTCACGGCTGAAGAAAAAGTGACCCTTCTAACAACTCAAGAAATAGAGGTGCGAAACATCACCGAATTTCGCTCCGTTGAAGTGAGCCCCTCTCTGTCTACTGTTTACTGCCATGCGTTTCCCTTGGAAAATCATCATGATCACTGTTTTGCTATCCCCCAAGAGAAAGGTTAACAGAAATGGGATAGATCTCTTAGTAGGAGGCTGAGGAAGCAATTTCAGTCTTCGCTCCACACCACGAATATTTATCTTACCACTACAAAGAGAGTTTATGAAGTGGGTCGAGATTGCAGCTTGAAAAGAGATTGTCAGCAGCAACTCATGATTTCCCCTACTCCAGCACATATTTTACAAATACGATTACCGTAACACAAACAATACTTCTCAGCCTTAGTTGGCGACAAAGTCATACCTCCTTCTTCTCGACCGAGCGTGAAGATCAGAAAACATAACAGTGCAATGATACCCATCACCACGCATAGTGACAGGAGAATTAAAGTACGTTTCCTGCGGAGACAGCCACAGCAAGCGCACGAAGAATAGTGACCCTGCTTTTCCATATCGTAACCTTCAGTAACGGTAAAAGTTGATTCGCCTTCGAAGACTGTCATGTTGCTTTGCGTCTTTCACCCAATTGAAACCGACCGAAATAAACACTTAATCTCTCTGGCAATTATGTTCGGGAAGACCAACCGTTTAATTGTTGAGTGGGAAGGAAGAATTTGACGTCAATTTGTGAAACATGACTCCACGACTTCTCGATAGATAAACCGGGGCTCAAAACATGACATTATGACAGCATCCGATTGGGCAGGGAAAGCCAGGACATGTGAAGGAATTACAAATACTGTACACAGTTTTCAATTTAGAGTCATCGAGACAGGAAATCACAGAGAAGGGAGTTCCCGGAAACTGAAACCCCGATTAAGTCATGTTTAAAGATTATTTCTTGTTTCTAGTAACTATGGATATCAGTAGAAAAAAATTATTTGACGTTGAATAGAACCGGGAGTTAGGTATCATCGAGTTGGACTTCGAGTTGGACTTCGAGTTGGACTTCGAATTGGACTTCGAATTGGACTTCGAGTTGGACTTCGAGTTGGACTTCGAGTTGGACTTCGAGTTGGACTTCGAATTGGACTTCGAGTTGGACTTCGAGTTGGACTTCGAGTTGGACTTCGAGTTGGACTTCGAGTTGCGCTTCGAGTTAATAATTAAAACGCAAGTATATAATTGATAATAATGTATAATTATAGGATAGGATAGGATAGGATAACTTTATTTAGACACGGTAAACTCATCAGTCGCAACTATAAAAACCTAATTAATTACCAGAATTATTACAAATTATACAACGACTACAGCTACATTATTCAAAATTGTTCTAAGTAATCAATAAATATAACTATAATATTAAATGACAAAATAAAAACCTGCTTTACATGAGTGCCGTGTATAGAATTGTAGATTAACTTGATGAAAAGAAACGCTCGCAGCCAGCCCGGAACGCTCTAAGGGAGTCAGCCTGCCTCAATTCGATTGGTAAATTATTCCAAAGAACTGCTCCAGTGTAGCTGAAGCTATTTTTCATCTATTTTGTGTGTGGCTGTGGGATAGCTAGTTTGCCCTCTGTGTCCCTTAAGGAGTAACTGGAGACGCTACTACGGTCAACAAATTTAGAACTAAGGAAATCGGGAGTAAGACCATTAAGCGACTTATAAACCATCACAGCCTTATGGATTGTTCGTTGAGAATCAAGTTTTATCCATCCAAGTTTTTGGATAACGTTATCAGCGTTGGCATCATAGTTCGAGTAAGTGAGTATACGCGCAGCGCGATTTTGAAGTTTTGTAAGTTTACTGGCTAGGGTTTTGCCGCAACATCCCCAGACAGAATCGCAGTAATCAAAGTGAGGCTGTACTAAAGACATGAAGATTGATCGGAGAGTCTCATGTGGAACGAAAGACCTCACTCTCTTCAACGCTCCAATACCAGACGCGATTTTCTTACATAAAGTCTCAACATGAACATTCCAAGATAAAGTCTGATCAATATGAACACCTAGAGATTTCGTAGAGGTAACTTGAGTTATAGGTGCACCGTCAATAATAAGTGACGGAGGGTTGTGAAACGTGCTTAGCCTTTGCCTCGATCCGATCAACATAAACTCAGTTTTAGATGCGTTAAGAGTAAGCTTGTTAGCAGTTAGCCATTTTTCAACTCTAGCAAGATCCTCATTTAAAACAGTGTTAATACTTTGGGTGCTATTACTAGCAAAAGTAATGTGTGTGTCGTCAGCATACATTCGAGGTTCAGAATTTAATAGACAGTAAGGTAAGTCGTTAATATATATTAGAAAAAGGAGTGGACCCAGAATTGTACCTTGAGGTATACCACAAGTAAGGAAATGGTCCCCAGAGAGAGAACCATTTATAAAACATCGTTGCTTGCGGCAGTCCAAGTATGATCTAAACCAATTGTATGAAGTGCCACTGACACCATATTTCGCAAGTTTAGACAAAAGAATATCGTGATCGACGGTGTCAAAGGCTTTCTTTAAATCCAAGAAAACGACTGCGTTTACATTACCCTGGTCAATGTTCTAAGCCCAGCTATCGGTAGCTTCAAGTAAGGCAGTGACAGTGGAATGAAGAGGTCGAAATCCCGATTGGTGTCTTGAAATGAGTTTGTGTATAGTAAGGTAATTATAGAGTTGATCATAAATAATTCTCTCAAAGACTTTAGCTACAACTGTAATTACTGAAATTGGGCGGTAATTATTTAGATCTGAACGATTACCCTGTTTAAACAAGGGGATGACTTTCGAAAGTTTCCATTCATCAGGGAAAATTCCAGAAACAATAGAATGATTAAAGATAGTACAGAGTGATTCGGCTATTAAGTCAGCACATTCGCGCAAGAGTTTTGCAGTTATTCTGTCCAAACCAGTAGATTTTGACTCACATAATCTGGATAAAAGAAGAAGAACCTTAGAGACGCTGGTCGGTTTTAGTTCGAATGTGCAGTGACCAGTCTCAGCTAAATAATCCAAATGAGAAGAATTGTCTTCATTGGCGTGAATATCATTTGCTAACTTAGGCCCAATGGAAGAAAAATGATCATTAAAGGCGTTAGACAACTCATGAGAATCATAAATAGAATTGCCACAGGGGAGCTTAAGTTCGCTTATGACACATTTGTGTGATTTCCTAGACATAAGCTCATTGACAATCCGCCAAGTGTTACGTGGATCACCTTGGTACTCATTGAGGGCATGCTTATAGTGACATTCTTTCGCACGTTTGATTTCATTGTTTACTATATTGCGAAGTTTTTTTAATTTACGCCAGTCCTCCGCATTACCAGAACGAGTGGCTTTTAACTTAAGAATATCTCTTGCATGCAAGCGCTTTTTGAGTTGCGAAGTAATCCAAGATGATTTGCAAGGGCGAACACGTTTATTACGCAAGGGGGCATGCTTGTCAACACAACGAAGGAACAGATTTTTTCCAGGCTTCCCACATATCATTTGGGTTATCATAGTTACCTATGATCTGCCAATTTTGATGTGCAATATCTCTACGAAAATTGGATAAATTATTAATGTGAATAAGCAAAGAGATGTATAAGCTGGGCGAAGAACAGGAACAGGAATTCGGGGCAATATTGGGATTTTTCATTTTTTTTTTTTCATGTGGTTTAAGTAATAAAATTGCTGACACATTAAAATATAGAGCAGGGATATAGGTTTTCAACAATGTGTGGTACCTTTTGTCACATGCTTTTTCCATTTCCGGCATTCTTTAATTTATAGCCCACAATTTTATGAAAAGTAGGTCACGTGATGGTCTACCTGTAAAGGGCCTGTTACAATTTAAACACAAAAATTGCTTTCAAAATAATACTGTAGAGAAAAGAAAAATGAACACGTTATTTGCGGGAGAAATTATCCATCGAGTTTGGACTCGAGTTCGAGTTCGAGTTGAAGATCGAGTTAGACTTATGTTGAGCGCCTCAGTGTGTTCTCTTGGTTTTCGTGCGCTTACTAGTGCAGGCATACAGTGCATCAATTTTCTTATATAAACACGCAGTTGACATGTTTAATGAATTTTTGTTTTCTTTGGGCGATTTTGGAAAAATCTGCCTGCTCCGCACTACGGCGTCTTTGATATTTTTGGTCCACTGACAGATTTTTCCAAATTTTGCTCGCCGCGTGATTAGGAAAAGCTCCAATTTTGACCCAATTTAAAACAAAACAAATAAAATTCGTACTAGTGCAACCCCCTCCCTATAGACAACCCTAACTAAAAATCTAAACCTACCGCAGCCGCAGAACATTTCCTGTCATCTCCTAACAACACAATGCCAACGACATGCAATTAATACCCATCGAAAAATTCTCTTCCATCCGAGACTCTATCCGTAAGGCCACAGAAGTAATATTTTGTAATCCAAAAAGGCAGAACAATTGATCCCGATGGTCTGAACATCCACGAAGAATCAGACTGTTCCGTTCTATGCTATGTGATTATTTTTTAATATAAGCTTATCTACACTGTGTTTCACTGTGTTTCCGGAACATATTACGAAAATATGCTACATATGCTTGAAATATGCTTATTGTACCTGAAGAAGCCTGGTTTGGCCAGCCGAAATATCGATATACCTTCAAAAAATTCAACCCACCTTGTGTCGCTTTTTGCTTTTATATTCCCCATTTTATATATGACGCCGATTAGATCACTATTGTTTTAACATATACCAGCAGCATCATCGTTCCGGCCCGGGGGTGGGGGGGGGGGACTCCCATATGGAACAGACGGGCATGCTCGTCGGAAATTTTGAATTTAACCCCTAAAGGAGGCCATCTGGGCGTGGCTCAAGCTTTTTGTGAACCCTGAAGGAGACCAATCTGGGCGTGGCTTAAGCAAATTTTGACCCCTAAAAACAAGTTAAAAAGAAAATTTGAATTTCTGTTTTGTTGAATTCTGTGTTTATTTGCGGAACCCGAAACGAGACCTTAAAATATTCGCGCTTTGCCCGGAACACCCTAAGCGAGACCAAAATCCAAAATTTACACCCCTAAGCGAGACGACGAGCATCCCCGTCTGTTTCATATGGGAGTCAGCCCCCCCCCCCCCCCCCCCGGGCGTTCCGGCTGCTCACTCTAATTTCTGACCGTTTTGCCTACCCGTCAAGATGCAGGTCTGTGCTGTGCAACTCGGACTTACGCATAAGCAATTAAGCCACTTCCTTCAGTCTCTTCTAAATTACCCTTTTGAGCCATGATGAAAAGAAGACTTACGTTGTATCGCCACACGCCTCCTCTGGCGACGAAGTTATCTGTTTTTTTTCTCGCTGAAAACGGGCATGTTTCAGCGTTAATTTGCATTCGAAAATAAAGTCTTCATAAACTAAATTAAACCTACCGTTCCATTGCCAATTCCACAATGGCCAGCAACAAGACCAACCAGGCTGATGACGAGACCTCGTATCATACCACGTGGGGACCTCGTATCAAACCCGCTTATGCCTTGAAAACACGTGTAACACAAGACGACCACTTGGACAGCGTCACAGTCACGCATCACGCATCCTCGATTTACGGGGCCTAGGACCGTACTGAAGAGCTCGGGCACCTAAGCCTCAAAATATTTCCTTACAATGCTAGGCCAAAGTTGAGATGCAAGGTATCTTTATGTGCCACTTGCACTTTCTTAACAGAAATGGACACTGCTTCGATTCAAATCCTTTCTCTTCATGAGAGATCGTTGGTTAGCATCATGGATCATGGTTAGCATTTACACTTCAAGGAAAAATATTCCTTGTCATACTATCGTTGGTTTGTGCCCTCCCATAAGCACAAGCGGTCCTTCGAAAAATGTAAGTATCTCGGCGGGCTCTGGTTTTGCGGAACCTACCCTACCCTACCCCTCTATTTCTTTTTTGGGGGAGGGGAGTTTATTTTTATAGTCAACTTTAACTCGAACTCCAACTCGAAGCGCAACTCGAAGTCCAACTCGAAGTCCAATTCGAAGTCCAACTCGAAGTCCAACTCGAAGTCCAACTCGAAGTCCAACTCGAACTCGAACTCGAATCCAAACTCGATGGTTCGGGATTCCCGAATAGAACCAATTAAAACACGCATTTTTAAACACTTTCTGCACGCATACAATTACAAAAAATATATACAGGACGCTTGTTGCCATGAGAAAACCCTCAGACCACCAACTGTGAATACCCAGTAGATGACATCATTAAAGGGGCTAGGTCACGCTATTTTTTATTTTTTGTTAATTATGAGCTCTAAACGTCAAATTGGCAGAGCAAGGGTCTTTCATTTGCAAAATCACGGCCACATAACAACTGAGAATGATTTTCCAGCTTTGTAAATTACATTTTGATACGGAATGATATAAATTTGAAAAAAGATGGGCCGACGTTTTTAAAATTTACCCAAATTCAATCCATTTCAATCCTCTCCAGTTTTGTCCATCCATGTCCCTTCTTGGCGTCCCTGTATTTTGTTAGAGTTCTTCTATAGTTTTGAACAGTTATTTTGATATTTTAGTTAATTCTATGACCATTGGATCAGTGCTGAAATTGCCTAAAATTGCGTGACCTAGCCCCTTTAAGGTGCAGAAATGACAGAAAACTTCCCGCCTCAGCAACTAGCAACTTGCATACAAATTTAGTCACCCTCTAAGTTTAAATGCACTTCAAGAGAACCCCCGTTGATTTTCCAACGCGAGGCAATAGTTTCCTCAACAACTGTCTGACAAACTGTGCGATTTTGTTTCGGCCTCGTTTCGGTCAATGACCAGCGCTTTTTCCTGCGGATCATCGCCACGCTATTTAGCCCAAGCATAAACGTTATCCCCTGCGATTTCGTGCAATTGGAGCGACCGGGTAAAATCTGTTCACTGGAGGACATTAACGATGACGATGTGACGCATCAGTTATCAACTACAATTCACTCTCTTTTGGATAAATGCTAACCCTTACGATCGGTCCCGATGTCAAAACGATATCCGCCATGCATAACTGCCGTAGCTAGGCATCCTCTACAAACATTCACTTCTCATGAGTCGAACTTAACTCCTAATTTTAAAATTTGTATTATAATGTATATTATTTTTATGGTATGGTTTCATATGCGGATTTAGTTCCCCGTTTAATTAATGGACCGTCATTGTCATGGTTTTCATTATTTAGTAAAGTTCTTATTTATTTAATTTCGCTTTTGCACTCGGTTCGACGTCAGGGAGCGTCCATAAAAATGTGTTGAGGGGGTGGGGGGGGGGGGGGTGGGGCTGATGAGAAATTGTCTACTACCAAAAAAATTTGGAGGATCCCTACTTGCTGCATTAAACATTTTCAAGAACCCA
>NC_090878.1:6987615-6992615 GCF_036669935.1 Montipora foliosa | reverse complement strand
ATTTTTACGAGTTGTGCTGTATTTTTGGGCGAGTCAAAATACAAACAACTAGTAAAAATACTGAGCAACACTACATGCCAAAACATCTAATAAGCTATTTATTATCCAACTTTTTTGCACTAAACTTTCAACAAATGAATTGTAAACAACCGAGAACATGTGACAAATTTGTGCGTGCGGGGCAACGTCAGCAACTAAACTAGTCAAACCAGTTCTCTCCTGTACAATAACTAAGTGTACAAATAACTAACTGCACAATATCATGGAAATTTGTACTGATTTCATGTGTTCTTTGTATAATAACTAATACATTTGGATAATAAAGGTTATTATTACTCTACGTACTTTGGAAACCTCCAATGTAATGAACCTCTGAATGACCATCTCTTCCTTTAAAAGAAAGAAGTTCTTGATCCCACAACAAAACCTTGACATATAACAATGTTAGAATTTTCACGTGCCTAATGGCACATTGTTAAATCAAAGCTCTAAAATTGTTTGAATGGTAAAAAAACAATGGGATGTAATTTAAAATACTTGGAAAACCGCAACAACTATTGAGGTTCATAATGTGAGTAAAAAAGATGCCAAAAGAACCCCATGTTTTGGAGTGGCCCCAATAACTTGAGGGTCAGCAGGAATGGTGCAGTAGTGAGAGCTCTCACCTGCTACCAATGTGGCCCAGGTTAGATTCCCATACCTGGTGTCCCATGAGGGTTCAGCTTGTTGGTTCTCTACTCTGCCCTGAGAGTTTTTTCTCCCAGTAATCTGGTTTTCCCCTCCCATCAAAAACCAACCAATGATCCAACCCAAAGTAGTGCCCCAGTGCTAAATATACTTGACACGAGTTAAGGTCATCATCATCATCATCATCATCATTATTATTATTATTATTATTACTATTATCATCTGTTATTATTATTATTATTATTATTATTATTATTATTATTATTATTATTATTATTATTACTTTAATTAACCAAACAATGTTTTTCAAGTTCACCATGATTTTGGCTTGATTAGTAATCACTTATGAAGGTATTTATTTGCTTCGGTTTTAAAATGAATTTCCTCCTCCTTTTATAGAAACCATATCATCATCATTATCATCCTCACTGCCGCTCAAATAACTACGGAACCCAAAAGGCTGAGTTAGTTTTAGTGCCAGAGCAGCCTTTCGTCTTGCTCGTTTTACTTCTCTTGCCCACAGTACCTACAGTGTGTATGATGTAGTTCAATTTGCACTTTGGTACAATTTGTTTTTGAACTGGTACAGAATATATTGAACTGGTACAAACTAGTTTGAACTGGAACAATTTTAATTGTACTGGTGCAAAAACAGTGAAAATGGTTTAATGTTTGTTGAACACAAAGAACACACTTCATTGATAACAGCTGTTTGCCATTCATTTACTTAGTTCAAGAGGTTACTGAAATAAGGTTTGCTGAGCATTCAGAGCAGGACAGAAATAGCAAGACTTGTTGGAAATACTTAACAGTCTGGTTTGACCAAGGATAACATGAGTGGTTTTAAAGCACTAATTTACACAATTTAAGCCTACACTTGTTCTAGAATGGTTAGCTTTTATTTACAGTCATGATGTACTAAACATAAACATTAAGAATTTATTTTAAAGCCTGTTCATTTAGTGTATGTAGAAAAGTAGAAGAAAAGAAAGAAATGACAAGTTCTTTTTTAGACCCCCTAAAAACCACGCCCCTGTTTTTTTAACTACACCCCAAAAACAGGAAAATCCCTTTTTTAGACAGTTGATAAAAATAAACCAGTACAATTACAATTGTACCAGTTCAAACTATTTTGTACCAGTTCAATATATTCTGTACCAGTTCAGAAAAAATTGTACCAAAGGAACAAATTGTACTACAACATTTACACCATTGCAAACCGCTCTCCTTCGCGTCCACCAATCTATCTGATGGAGCTCAGTGTGTCCCAGGTACGGATTTCACAATTTTTGAAGGTCTTTTTCAGGACATCCTTGATTAAATTCCTTCTTAGGACCCCAAATGCTTTTGGATCCTGTAGATAGCAACCTCGTTCCCAGGGTCTCTCTTCCCTGCCTCCTTTGTCGTCGTCTTTCTCCTCGACGACAGAGACCCTGGGAACAAGGCTGTGTAGACGGCAAACGTTGCTCATTTATTCTAGCCATGCGTTCATACCATAATAGAACCATATGTAAGAGCCAAAAATAGAACTCTCGCCGCTAAGTCTGACTGATTTTTTTAACCTTCTTAGCTATGCAGGCTTTTCTCTGCTTGTTTCATTGCTTTTCCCAAAGACCACATGACTGCAAAAAAATCACTTCCTCGTACAAACATGGACAAAAATAACTTTATTTCCACACTAAAAGATATCCGAAGTACACAGATAAGAAAAATTTCATAAACTCCTTTGAAATCCTATACGAAGTACAGAAAATAAGAAGCTCAAGTTTTTATTACTTGGCACGAAATCTGTTTAAAATTATTTATCCTCTTGTTGATGAACTTGCCAAAGACTACTGAAGAATTTCGAGACAATGTTCCAACGATAGAGGTACATACCATTAACACAGGGATCCCGAAAAAGGATTGAACCGTCAAACAATACGCACCAAACTTTTGCAAAGTTCATGAAACTTAATTGCCACACGGCTTACCCTTCTATATTTTGAGCGTGTGCAAAATGGATCGTTTATATGTAAGCGTTCCATTTCATCATCATATCTTTCTTTACTCTCGGATCTAGAGTAGCTTCAATCGGCGTCAAAATTGTTGAGACACTCTTATCCTTTAGAGTCGATTTCAAGCTCGGCGGCGCAAATGGCCCCCTCCCCCGCACCCCTGGGACAATGTTGGGTTTTTCTGTTTTCTACGAGCCTTGCAGACAGCGGTACAACATTGATTAGGGTGGGGGAGGGAGGGGTATCCCGGAAACGTACTTTCTGGACAAGTTTTCTTTGCAAACAATGAATGTGTCGTTGCCAGTGTGCTCTGTTGGCAACTGTCTCAACTAATTTTGTCGCCGATTGTTGGTGTAGCTAATATCTCCAAGGAGCATTTACCCTCCCAACCATGATATAGAGGACAGATCACAACACCAGGAACGCCATGCCCTACTTTTTGCGAATAGTGTGTGGGTTCTTTTAAGTCACACGAGGTTATGAACACCCAAGGGTCGTCTGTGAGAGGGGGCCTACGGTCTATAGACCTTACCCGAGAAGACTAGAGAGTCTAACCATTTGCAGATTTCATTACAAAGGCAGCATTTTCTCCTCAGTTATTTAAAGACTCTGAGTGTTGGTCCACCCGGAGCCAACCGGTCGGTGTTCCCCTGGACGATTCGTGTAAATGATACTGATGTATCCAATATAATGAATAGCTGCTGTATTAGTTACAGCTTCCTTGAGGTACAACACTCTCCAGCTGTCAGCCGAGTAAATGGTTTGATTGAGGTTGCAAGACATCGGCGATTATTGCCGACGACAAGACTCCACATGACTGACTACTCGACAGACTGAGATACGAAAGAGAGTCAATTTACATAATCTAAATTTCAACTTGTATTACATGCTTTGTTGGAGAATGCCTGCGAAATCTAATTATCTTATACTGCTAGAGCTTACAAGTCATAAAATTTCTCCCTAAAAAACTCTTAATACACTTTAATAGTGCAATGAGCCGTGAGGAAATGCTAAGCATACTCTCGATTGGTTTACTGGAGCTTCTTCCCAACAACAGCATTGCATTCATACTGGGAGACCTAAAATAGCACAATTTAAACAGATTTGGGTGTTAAGTAAGATCATACACAAAACTAAGTGTCTCATCTCATTTTTGAGTATCCATTCTAGTCACGACCTAACATAAGGTGCCTGGTTAGTTCCTCCGCCAAACTACTACTTCCAAATTTATACTCTATTCTGGTGTGAACGTTTATCCCTAGTTGTATTCATTGATTACAGCGGTTCAATCCTACTTTGAAATCTTGTCAAAATATTCACCAACATTTACTAAAGTAAATACGTTCCACAACTACAGCCAGTAAGAGTGAATTAGCTAATTCACTTTAGTATCACCCGACTAGTGGACTAATGCAAATCCTGCATTTTGATTGGCTACGCTACTAGAGGACTATTAGTAATAGTCCTCGAGTAGCGAAAAGCGTGACGCTTTCTTTCGTTTTATTCCCAAATAAATATTCCTTCAACTTGCATTTGCTAGCTTTGTCGAAGCTTTGTTATTGCCTTTTCTGTCCGACTAGTTGGGTGATACTAAAACAATTAGACCCTTCGCCCTCAAGGGCCACGAGTCCATAGCCCATTCGGCTTCGCATCATGGGCTATTGACCTGTAGCCCTGGCGGGCTACGGGTCTAATCTTTAGGTAGCCAGACAAAAGACGTGTTCCATCCTTCCTTTAAAGTTTCTTCAGCGGACAAAATGGTGTCCTCAAGCCATCCACCAAAATTGTAGAAGGCTTTTCCAACCAAGAACACTTCGTTTCCGCGAAGCGGCCTTTTAGCCCAACCACGGATTTCTGCGCGGGTGAATTCTGCACCAGGCTTTTGGAAATACCTGCAAATAGTTTATTTAATCAATGTGGTTGCATTCGTGTTGCAATCGATCAAATTACTTTGAGTGACCAAAAAGGTGTAATTTATTGCCTTCTCCAATGGTCCAATTCTGCTAACTCAATTTAAATCTTTTGGGAATAAAACGTTTTGTTCCAAGTAAGCTAAAGGTAGAGTCTCTGTTACGAGCCTAAGAAGGCCCATCAGGCCGGCGCTTATCTCCGGTTTTCGTACCATGAAGAGACTAGGAGTATTTCTACTCACCCCTGGATGGGATGCTAGTCCATCGCAGGATTACCCCAGCATTAGATTCACCGGTACCCATTTATACACTTGGGTGGAGAGAGGCACCGTAATCTTGAGTAAAGTGTCTTGCCCAAGAACACAAAACAATGCCCACGGCCAGGACCAGAACCCGGAACACGCGA
>NC_090878.1:6977615-6982615 GCF_036669935.1 Montipora foliosa | reverse complement strand
ATCGACTGAGGTCACTGTCTCTGAAAGATATATTTTTCCCCGGAGAGTTTGCACCTCCTTCTTCAGCTTTACAATTCCTTCGGACAGTCCCCTAGCGGGTCTAAGATCTTCATTCCTTCCGTCTTCATCCCAAAGTGTTTCTTGGAGATATGCTTTAAAACTTTCAGGGTTGATCTTTTGCATGTAGCTAGCGTTAAAGCCGTACACATATTCCATAAATTTAGCTCCTTTGGGTGACAAAACGCCAGACAGAAAATCCCCTGCTGTAGAGAAGTTGGAGGAATTTGCCTTGATCACATTTCCTGCAGTTTGTTTAACCGAAACATTTGAAAACATTGGAGACGCCTTTGGTTTAAGGGCGTCGAAATTGTCTCCAAAGTCACCGCGATCTTCGACTCGAGCAATGCTTCGTTCATAGGGGTCATAAAGTACTTGAAGGTTATCAAAAAGAAAGCTGGAATAAGAAAAAATGTTTTTCAAGGATAGTAATACTACTAATAATAACATAAGCATCAACGATAATAATAAAACACGCTTATTTATACTTTTTCAGTTTTAGATTAGTTAGGGGACCCTTTATACTGATAACTTCTGCGCCCTAGTTTTCAAATGCAGTATTTGAATAAAATAAGTATTTAAACATACAAGAGGCATATTCCAGGGAGACAGCCTATCTTCGCTAATTTTGTAAATTGTATGATACCACTTTCAAAGATATTTAGAAAGGCCAAACTAGGATACAAGTTGTAATTGGATGACATCAAAGTGAACCAGCAACTCTTCATGGGTGATCTCATGATCTTAAGCTCTTTGCTGAAGAGATTATTAACTCTTTCAGTTTTAAGAGTGAGACATTTGATGCTTCTGATTTCAAATAAACCTCAGTTTTGTCTACTAAATGGAACTACTGTACCATGTAACATTCACTGTCTAAAGCCAGACGATTTTACTTGTCAATAGAGGCAACGTCAGGGATGAATGGGTTACGAACTCATAAGTTGCGGGGCTCGTGTCTGAAGAAAAGAAAGTAATCTTCTTGGTCTGTAAAGAATTGCAGTCCGGCAATGTTAATAAAGAAAAGCAGGAGAGAAAAGAACATTGAAGGAGGATGATATAGATCACAATGGATGAGACATCCAATGTGATAATACATATCATTGAGGCTAAAAGACCGGACATGTCGAAATTGCTGTGCTAGGAGATCAGAGAATTCGTGAAGAGGAAAATGAAAGAGTTGAAACATGCCAGGGAGCCGTTTCTCGAACGTCATGCTGACTTTTCTGACCCGAAAAGCCATTCGAGGAACTGCCACCCACTTGTTTTAAAAATCTGGCCTTTAGTCTGTTTTCAAGATAACTAAAACCAAAATGATGCGAAAATAATATTGATGAGCTAAAACCTCTCACTTATTCAGATACAGAGGGAATTGTGACACCCGAAAACTCTCGAGTTTTTCGAGAAATTGGCCCCAGGAGATTAAAAGAGAAAATACAAGGATGTGGAACACATTTACTTAAGTCCAGGTTAACGTGGAAAATAAGAAGTGTACAGATGGTACCTATTGTTGTAGGATCATTGGGATGAGGAAAAATGAACCTGGAGACTGAAGTGGTTAAAAAACCTGGACATTAAAATTAGTACTCCATTTCTCCAAAATACTATGATACAGGAAACAGCGAGAATTCTAAGGAAAGAATTAGATATTTAGAGTGAGGACCTCAAGGGACCTTTGGTTATGAGTTATGCCTCGCTTCCCAAATGAAGATTCAGAACAATTCCATGATCGGGTGTGGTGCGGGATAACGCACCCAACTTTCATTTATGGGAAGAGTCAATAGAAATACAAATCTGGGGGCACTCGAACTGCTCAAGAAAAGTGTAACATTGCCCAAGACTCCCGGTACAGAAAGCTATATGGCAACACTTGATAGTAGGATATCTGAGCTAAAAATTAGAAATGCAGACCTTAGTGCTCCGAATAGTACCACACTACAAAATGGGAGAATGGAGAATAAAAGATTGTAGTAAAGTGCAATGGAAAAGCGAATCTGGAAGGGGATGACGGTGTTGGGAAAATGACACTCGCTCAGGCTTGAGGAAGGTATGCTTGCGATGTTTGAGAATGGACTGACGTCGCGTGATTTGTGGTTGGTTAACGCAGATATGTTCAGAAATACTCCTAACTAGATGTATGCATATTTGAATAAGCGTCACGAAGTGTCCCCTTGTCTTTGTCCCCAAATTCAGCATCAATGTCTTGGAATACAGACAATTAACATCAAAATTTCCCCCAAATGTTGTAGCTCCTCAAGTAAGTAACAGCTGCATTTACCCTCAGTAACCCTAACAATAACGCTAACCTTTACCCTTACCTTATTGTTGCAAATATATAGCAAAGGCTTAGACTTAAGAGGACACTTCCAGCTGGATGTCAAAATTTGGTGTGCATCTAATTAAGCACATTTCCGGAACATAACTTGAGTGGGTTAACAGACGCGCTAATGCAGGCAATAGAGCGGTTTTCAATTGAGTGTCGAAAGTAATTACCGAATTGCTTTGGTTTTGCATTACTTCCCTCAGTGATTGGTTCGAAGTTCTCGCGCCCCTTTTTCACCCATTAGAAGTGAAACCAAAACCAATCGTGGCTAGTGCGTGCACATTTTCCCGCGCTTTGTGTCGGCTGCGTGTGATTACTTCGAGTTTTGATTGGTTTACTGGATTGTCTCCGTCCTTTTTGATTGACCAAAATAATTACTTTGGTTTTGGTTTTACGATACTCGATTGAAACTCGCTCTATGACAACCAGAATACTAGTTTTGTAACTTTGGAATATCACGATGCACCAGAGGATGCGAGTGACAGGGCGTGTGCAACTGGAAGTGCCGATGGAGAGGTCAATTGCAAGGGATGAATTAGAACAAAGAACGTCATTTCGAACACGCTGACTGCAGGGAAAGAGATGAGAGAGGGAAAAATGCCCGTTCGCCTAATGAACGTCCGAGGGAATAACACAATCTGTAACGTAGGCTAGAGGAGATTATCTTGACAGAAGACACATGAATAGTAAATTTTGAGATGTTCCCATGCAAACAAAAGAGTTTAACAGAGGCCGTGGAGGGGGAAGGGCTTAGGGGCTATAGCCCCCCTCCCTTCCGCTTTTTCTTACAGTGTTGTTTTTGGCTTGATTGAAGATTTAGTACACTACTCGTACCTTATACCAAGACCTAGCTCCTCACTTTCAAACGTACTAATAATCAAAGGCAGGGGCACCCCCAGGAATTTTTCTTAGAGAGGGGTGCATCACTAAGGAAAGGGGTAGCTGACTGGTGACGTTTTTTCTCCTTCCAGAATACCAAATATATTAGAAAGCCGCAGGTCATCTCTATAAGGCAGATGCTGAGAATAAGGCAGATGCTGAGAAATCTTTCAGCCTTTAGAACTTATTAATAATTTCAAGTCTAGGGAGGATACGTTGCACCATAAGTCTCTCGCGTGGCTTACGGCTAAATTACACTGAGCTCATTACAACTTAAAAATGATTACAATATACCATTCTACGTCGCAGTTATGTCCAAAGAGAACCAACTGTCCAAGACCTAAAATAGAGTTTAATACAGTGTTAAATTCAACCCACTTGCGATGACTGCCAGAAAAGGTTAAATAATTCGTGTTACGGTGGGCCGTTTCATTACATTTAGAGTTTGAATTAGACTTTTCATGAGAATCGTTTCTGTGGCAACGAGATTAAAGCGCTGCTTACTCATTAACATAAATGTAAAGACAAATTAATTTTACGACCAAATACGTCTTTAGCCTACTTGCTTTCTTTTCTTCTTGACGTTCACGCATCAACGAAAATGGAAAGTATCAAGATATTTTTCCCAGCACCCTGCGCTGAAACTACTAGAAAAATAATTGTGTTGAAAACTGACCTACTGTGATGTTTTGGGCTTCAGGAAAACGATAATCAAAGATCTTCCCTCCGAGATGACTTTCTTTTTCAAAAACGCAAACGTTCGTTTCGAGATTCTCCTTCAAAAGAGTTCGCGCCAAGAGAAGACCAGCAGTTCCTGAAAAAGAAGAGAATCGTTTGCTTGAGGTTGATTGCTCATCTTTTTTATGGTCTTAAGGTGCTACGCGTTTTATTTCTCCTTGATGCCAACACGGCACCATTTAGTCGTTTTCTGAAGAGACTTGAATTCTTGGTATTTTACCAACGCGATCAGAAGGACGTGTTTTTTTTTTTAAACGGACAAAATAGAATGCAGTCCTATTTAAGTGTCCGTCGTTTCTTTGATGAGAGACAGGGAAATTAAGTGAAACTGAGTACAGTCAAGCCAAAACGCAGACTACAGACTGTTCAGACCGTGCAGACCAGGGGTAAAATATGGTGTTACCCTTTTTATTATTGAGAGCTAACCGTAAACAGGCTAACCTGAATGTTATTTAGGCCTTATTAGGCTAACCAGATTGATATTGAGGATAACCGAATTTTCATTTTACAGACGGTCTGCACAGTCTGCAGTCTGCATTTTTCAGTGTCCCAACGGAGGATAAGGTGTCAAATACAAAAGCAAACAATCGGTACAATCTTACCCCCACCGACAAAAGCCACTCCACACTCGATAACAGGAGTTGCAGTGGTTTGACCCGATGTGGTCTGTGGCGATGTGGTTGGGAGTGATGTCGTTGACGGTTCTGAATTACTGCTTGAGGTTGCAGTGGTTTGACCCGATGTGGTCTGTTGAGATGTGGTTGGGAGCGATGTCGTTGACGGTCCTGAATTACTGCTTGAGGTTGCAGTGGTTTGACCCGATGTGGTCTGTTGAGATGTGGTTGTGAGCGATGTCGTTGACGGTCCTGAATTACTGCTTGAGGTTGCAGTGGTTTGACCCGATGTGGTCTGTTGAGATGTGGTTGTGAGCGATGTCGTTGACGGTCCTGAATTACTGCTTGAGGTTGCAGTGGTTTGACCCGATGTGGTCTGTTGAGATGTGGTT
>NC_090878.1:6965115-6972615 GCF_036669935.1 Montipora foliosa | reverse complement strand
GGCCTAACAAAACAAAATTGGATCCATGATCTGTCAATATTGAACTCTGCGATGATGACTTTTATCTGATAAAAGGTCTCTGGTTGGTGATGACGGCGATCTGTTTTCGCCTGAAATCGTCAAAACATTTCGGTTGTTGACATCATGAAATCATAGACCCTAAGGCCCGGGTTAAACGCCGTACTTCACATGAGCCGAACCTAATTACACTTTAGGTCGACCCAAACTAGTTAAGTTCGCTTGTTGAGTCAAACGTCGAACTTAATTCAGCCGAACTTTAACTGACCACGAAAATAAATAGCAAAACCGAGATCCAGACTGTCTCATACATTAACATGATTATGCATTTGGTTCGGCTCATGTGAAGATCGGCGTTTGACCCAAAGGCGATCTTCAGCTGTTATTCCCGCCTGGAGTGGCCGTGAAGAACGCTTCAGCCGATCCAAATAATAGATCCTTCGAGCCTGCAAAACAGGCGGATTAGCGTGGCCTGTTCTGCAGGCCATGCTCTAGTGTCCCAAACAACCTCGCGCCTAACCTGAGCGAGTTTTAATCTGATGTTATCGTTTAGAAGGCATCAAGAGATGATACTTCAAACATCGGATAAAACATACACATACACTGTTACAGGCTCACAAAATATGGCAAGAGTCTCTGACACAAAATAACACCACCAAGCACTATGTTATCTGCGACTTAATATCACTTGAGACATGTAAAGACATGTAATGATGAGTGCATGCCTTCACTGCAGTTATGGAACTTTCATAATGTTCAACGACCCCGCTGAGATTTTTCACAAAACGTTTAAAAAGATTAAAATGCTAGTTCTTTAATCGAAGAAAACGATGGGTGAATCAAGCAAACATGCTCTAAAGGAATGGAAATAACCCAGTTTCCGCTTTCGCAATCGGTCAGTACAAAACGCAGACTGCAGACTGCAGAATGCAGACTGCAGACCGGGTACAAAATGCAGACTAGGTACAAAATGCAGACTGCAGACTGCAGACCGGGTACAAAATGCAGACCAAGTCTAAATAAATAAATGCGTGATGGAATGAAGCAAGAGTGACCAGCCTAACAACTCAAAGAAAGAGAGGTGCGAAATATCACCGAATTTCGCTCCGTTGAAGTGAGCCCCTCTCTGTCCGCTGTTCACTGTCATGCGCTTCCCTTCGAAAATCATCATGGTCACTGTTTTGCTATCCCCCATTAAGAGCAGACAAGAGAAAGGTCAACAGAAATGGGTTGGATCTCTGAGTAGGAGGCTGAGGGAGCAATTCCAGTCTCCGCTCCACACCACGGATATTTATCTTACCACTACAAAGAGAGTTTATGAAGTGGGTCGAGATTGCAGCTTGAAAAGAGATTGTCAGCACCAACTCATGATTTCCCATATTTCAGCACATATTTTACAAATAAGATTACTGTAACACAAACAATACTTCTCAGCCTTAGTTGGCGACAAAGTCATACCTCCGTCTTCGACTATCCTCTGTGGTGAACGATACTTAACTTCTGTGTTGCCTCGACCGAACAGGACGAACAGAACACATAACAGTGCAATGATACCTATCACTACGAATAAGAACAGGAGAATTTGCCATACACGAAAAGTACGTTTCCTGCGGAGACAGCCACAGCAAGCGCACGAAGTATAGGGACGTTGATTTTCCACATCGTAACCTTCAGTAAGGGTAAAAGTTGATTCGCCTTTGAAGACTGGCATGTTGCTTTGCATATTTCACCCAGTTGAAACCGACCGATCTCTCTGGCAATTATGTTTGGGAAGACCAACCGTTTTATTGTGGAGTGGGAAGGAAGAACTTGACGTAAGTTTGTGAAACATGACTCCACGACCTCTCGACAGATAAACCGGGGCTCAAAACATGACATTATGACGGCATGCGAATGGGAAGGGCAAGCCAGAACATGTGAAGGAATTCACTTAAGTTAATACCTTAATCACGAACACGAAAAAAAATAAAAACAAGCATGCATTCAAGTCAGACTTGATAAATTCACACTACGACGCCTAAGTTTAGTTTATTTCTCTAAAAGTTCTTATATATTTTTTTTCGCTCTGCACTCGGTTCGACGTGAGGGAGCGGCGGGGGATTGATGAGAAATTATCTACTACCAAAAAAAATTGGAGGATCCCTACTTGCTGCATTAGACATTTTCAAGAACCTCCAAACCCTAGAGACACCCCCAGCCTACCTCGTGGCCACAAACCAATACACGATGCACAAGTCAGAAGAACGAGCGAAACAAATTAAGGCAAAAAGAGAAAAACTCCTGCAAAGAGCATAACGATCTGCTAAGAAACGCAGAAAAAAGGCAAGGCAACCAAAGCCTTTAGCAAGCCAGCTATCTCACTGATACATTACACAACCTAACAGGCGCTCAAGAACAAAAAGATCCCAGGCCAGGATCAAAATTTTGAACAACCCCGCTCACAGGGTCTTTCTTCTTCGCCTCCCTGGGAAGAGGTTAAGCTTTGACCACCGACATGCCTATCGTTGAAAATTAAATTGATGCAAAAGCTTTAGGCCAAAAGGTGACATTCACATTACTGTTGACCGTTTTGAAATTTAATAGACCATTTCCGAGTTCATGTCTGCTTCCTCATCAAAGCGAGTCTAAGTGAGAAGTTTTTCTTATGAAAATTAGTTTTCATTCATATGTAAAGTAGAACTAATTATCATCACAAAAACTTCGCACTTAGACTCACTTTGAAGAGGAGGCAGACATGAACTCGGAAATGGCCTATTAAGTAGCAGACATATTTTAGAAAGCACCGGCCATGACATTTTTGGCGCCCCAAGGCACTTTGCGAGCTCTGAAGGCCCAATCTACCTAGGGGGGATTGGGGCATGCCCCTCCGGGAAATTTTTAAAATAGAATTTTTAAAATAGAAACGCTGTTTCCAGCGTTTCTGGAATCCAAGAATCAGTTTCCCAGGCAAGGCTGGAGTTCACTCAAATTTTCTTTTAAAAGTAAGTAAAAAAAATTATTATAATAAAAAATGAATCAACCCATTAAATATTGGCATGAAAATACCGGACATGGAATGGGAAAGGAAAACCCTGGCCGGCTGTAGAGAAAATCAAAGAAACTAAAAATGCATCATCAGGACGAACTATTTTCTTGGAAGAAAATATATCACACAGTAGTATGAACGTCCAAATCTTAATTCTCATCCAACAAAAACCATTGCTAAATGAAATCTTACTGGAGGTGCTGAAAAGAGGCGTCCATTCAAATGTACTCAAGCGAGAAAAATTATGACAAAGGAAATGGAAACCAGACCACGTACAAGGGAGTCATGTAGGCCTGTCAACCCCATTTTACACTCTTGAATATTATCTTTTGTTAAATTGTGTTTACGTTCGGGTAACGACAATTTTTGTTCTCATTATTTAAGGTACCCCCCTTGAGAGTGTTTATATTTTTAAAACATCCGCCTTTTTACTTCTTTTTTTTTTTTTTGGGGGGGGGGGGGTGGGCACCAATTTCTCACCAATCCCGCTCCCCCACCCCCAACATTTTTTTATGAACGCTCCCTTATGTTCGACGTTTGAGCCAACAATCTTAATTTAGGTCGCCTTAAATTAATTTGAATAGACCTAAACTACCATTTAGTTCGTTGTGAAGATCAATATCGTGGAAGAATACATTTTCGCGTTGTTTTATCAGTCATGCAATAGTCTACTTGACTTTCATCAATATTTTGAAGACCCTTCTATGTGCATATATATGTACATAGAAGCAATTCAATGTAAACTCTCATTGTACCTGAGGAAGGCTGGTTTGGCCAGCCGAAATATAGTACACCACTAAAATCAAATCTACGTTGTATCGGCTCTTGCTTAAAATATTTAGCTTCCCAAATATTCGACAAATATCTAGGGGCATTTTTTCATCTTAACGCTAGACACGTGACTGATCTGTGTAGCACTTGAAAGGCGACGCCATTGCGAAGGGATTACGAACTACACAAAGACGTCATTCAGCACATAAGGACCATAAGCTGAAGTTCAATAACAAACAATAAAGCGTTACCTTTTATGAATGATGATTTGGTCTTGGGAAATAAAAAACAAAAGAGCATTCTTGACGCGGTACGAAATAAAGATAGGTTTGAAAAGCGTGTTACTCCTGACGACCGGCCTTCTAGATTGAATTTCAACACTTGATCGGGTCTACAGCCCAGAAGTTATTTAATTAAGTAAAAGGTCAGGCTTGGCTTTTCTTTTGTTTCCCGACTGGCTTTTTTTAATGTATTGGTGTCGCGTGAGACGTCAGTTTATGGCATTATGAGGGTCCTTTTACCGTTGCCAGGGAAATTGCACACAATTGTCTAACGGTAGGTAACGAAACTTTGTTTGGTTTGAGAAGTTCGTAAAATGGCTCTTTCGCGCTCAGATATAAGTAAAGTAACTGTTTTAACATAGTTTTTTTTTTTAAGTCAGCTGTAGACTTACTCGGATCCTTGTGAGAAGTGTGGGATTAGAAATCCTTATGAAGAGAAGGCGATCGAGCTACAACAGCTCATTTAGCCGAAAAGATTCTGTTTATTGAAGAGCGTTTTAATTGCAATTAGACTGAGGAGTTCGGCGAAAGAGATCGAAAGAAAGTGCAACACCAATTTCTTCTCTCTCATTCAATTTGATTTATTTTGACAATGCAGAATAATTATAAGTAGGCAGACAATACTATTTGAGAGCACGTTCTGCACGTTAGGCGATATACTTCTGGTTATTACTATTATTATGTAGTTATGTATTTCTCATGGTAATGTTTATTTACTTGATCTAAGAATATTAATATAATATACACATTTTTAAGAGATTTAAAGACAGAACCCTTTTTGCTTGCAAGCTCATGTAGCCGAAAGGACTGAGGTGACTATATATAATCTCCATCTGACCAGTCTAATAATGCCTTCCAGCGTCTTAATTGTTTATGTTTATTTGACTTTTAGGGGGACGTTTATCAACCTGTGAGTGGTTCCATAATTTCTTTTCTTCGTTCCTATATACTGTAGGTAAAACCATCTTGTTCGAGTGTGGGATCACAATGGCCTCTTCCATGAGATCACGTAACTTATCACGCCGTGATCACGTGTTGAATCTTTTACCACCGCTGACCGTAGCAAATAAAGAGGAAACTTCGATGTTTGATCGTCTGTTCGCCGAAAAACCACCATCAAAGAATTACCCGGAAATTTTTCCAAATAAAGTACTGCGGCATCTTGGTTCCTGGACATTCTACTCTACTCCAACAAAAGGAGAACTAGCTCTGCTTGACAAAAATATGCATCACTTGGATAAAGATGACGAAAAAACAGAGATTGATTCCAAGAAACACACGCTACACAATGCAGGTGAAACGGAACCGAGACTGCAGTCACACGACTTCAATAACGACAAAAAGAAACTGAAAAATAGCAAAACAAAGGCTGCGGAGGCCGACCAGAAAACTCAAGTGCAGCCAAAACAACAAGAAGAAAAATTGTTACAAAAAGAAACGATCTTAAAAATACAACAAGAAAAAATCTCTTTGACTTCAAAATCAACTAATATTATTTCCACAGACACAAACTTCGCGCAAAACATAAGGCAAACATTGCGCGAAAGAATGAACAATAACGTTGAAATTGAAAGGAAAATAATCAAACGGCGGTCAAGCTTTAATCATTCAATGAAGAACCTAAAAATAAGCAACACCGTTAACACGCGAAGTCAGTCTGTAGTTGGAATTAAACTAAGGAAGTCACGTGGCAAGGTTCTAGGAGGAGCGGATACTGGTGCAGATATAGCTACTGAAGAGCTACAGCTGACAATAGAAGGACATAACGTGCCGGTTCCAGACCTTGGAGGAGTTCATGGCAAATTTTTCACAAACTGTGAAGAGGCGACTCAGAAAGTTGGAAATGTCCTAGAGGATAAAGAAGCGAGAGAAAGTGTCAAGGTGACCAATAATAAAAGGCAAGATAAAATAGTCAGGAAGATGAGCAGGAATTCAAACTGCAGCCCACCATGTGATCTTCACAGAGGAAACGACGTTGACGGTGGAACAACAAAACCACAGAATACAAGGATGAGGAAGGTTACGCAAGCGGTTATAAAGATTCCGTTGCAAGAAAATGAAGGACCGGAGGAAAACGACAAGGCAACTTCAAAAAGCGTAAAAGATTTAGACTGGAAAAGCAATGAGGACAATTTGCAGCTCGAAGGAAGTGTACAGGGGCATAATTATCAAGGACAGAGCAAGGAAAACGTCCGTTGTGGTTTGGAAGAAAAAGACACAACGCCAGAGAAACGCGCCAGTTGTGAAAAAGGACAAATACATAAGAAGAAACGGCAAAAATCGCAAAAGGGACGTAAAACTGAGCGGAAGAGAAGTGGGAAAAGTAGATTGAATCGGAATGATTAAAAAAAGACAGAAATTAAGCTTTGTGTTTTTGGAAAACGACAAATGTCTGGCTAAAACTTGCTGTTTCCCCAGATTTGATTTCACCTTATTTCAAGCTTGGCAATTCAATTCAATTACTTCTTTGCTCAAACTATGAACAGTATTTATAACACAAAATATGTCGCAAAAAAATGCATTGGCCCTAAAGAAATAGGTTGTTGGTGTGCGCTCTCCAAAGTGATATGGCCGGCTTTCTAGTTGCACTACGCGATAGGTAAATAGGCAAGTAAGCGGAAGGCTTAGGGTTGTACTAGAAAAAAATTAATACGGGGAGGCTCCGCCCCCAGGTCCAACCCCTTCCCCTTTTATATACCATTTTTGACAGAAAAGGTACCCCTTTCGTAAACCTTCCATTGTCATTTTCATGTAGCATTCAATTAATTAAAACAGTACAGTCATAAGGTATGTGTTACGGTTTTATTTCTCTCTTTTGCCTGTAATCAACACCTAGTTTCTGCCCTTTGTTCTCGGTCTATGTTCCATGTGTTAGCCTTTTTTGTGTGTGTGTGTGTGTGTTAGCCTTGTGTTTAGTGTCGTAATTGCACACCGTAGTTTTCCCACCATATGTAAATTCATGTCACTAACCTTGTATATATATATATATATATATCGAAATCGTTTTCATTGTATCACTCGCTCTCCATCCTAACCCAGCAATTGGTAAGTGTTTTTTTCTGTCCTCGTTATAAGGATGTACTCGTTGTAACAATTCACTTACTCTGTTTGTATTTTGTTTAGGTATTTATCAACCTTTTGCGTTAAATACAATTTTGCTGGTTGTAAGAAGTTGTTTAGTAATCGTTTATCCCTGGCCCTCGCCATTTCAGTGTATCACTGTGTGTTCGAAATATTTTAATGAAAGATCCTTCTAAATACCTAAATGACAGACAGATTTCCCTACCCTTTCGTGTACTTCGATTAATGAAATCCCTAGGGACCCTTTCGGGAGGCGGCGTGGTTCAGTGGTTAGGGTGATGGGTTTGCATGCTGTCGCTCCGGGTTCAGATCCCGTTCTAACCT
>NC_090878.1:6930115-6955115 GCF_036669935.1 Montipora foliosa | reverse complement strand
CACAAAAAATCTTAACCCCAAGAGATTTGAATTGGGTACAACATTGAGTTAGCCGAATTGGTCTATTACAATTTGTCAAATGGTAATCAATAGACCATATCCGTATTCTCAGTATTGGACTGGAACTACCTTGCAATGGTAGTGCGGGGGAATCTTTTCAAATGCAAATGATTTTTAATATATTCCCCCACATTAGCCTCCATTGCAAGCTACAATCTTGGACAGAATAAAATGGAACAGAAATGCCCCCTCTCCCCCAAATCAAGGATGAAGGTGCGTGAAGGCCAAAACGCGCCATTTTCCCATCACTGATTTTGGGGGGAGGGGTGGTCTCAATGTTCCATTTAATTTGTCCAAGATTGTAGTCCCAGTCCAATACTGGGAATACGAATATGGTCTATTCGATTCGCGTAAAAGGAGAACGGTTAACTTTGTAAACAGGCAGCCCAAGCTCGATATACGATTTATAGACTTTGTACGGGAAAATTAACTTTGAGCTTATAAATGCTAAAATAAGCTGTAAATGTAGAAATAAACTTCACTTACCTCTACGTACAGTTGTCCTCGTCTTTTCTGTGCGCATGCAATCGGAGCGCAAACTGTGTCCGTTTTAGACGGGTTTGTGGAATTTTACATTCTGCACCCTCATTGGCCCAGTGTTTCAAATTGTCCAATCAGAGTGCAGAATGTAATCTGTTGGCCATCAAGCTATAACTATAACGGCCGTAGCCACACATCTAGCCGAGCGCATGGGAAGATTATTGAAAGGCGAACATTATTTGGAATTTAGCCGCCAAAAAACGCTGTGTGGTCCCGGAGTGGAGTTGATGTGATTGGCCTTAAGGATATGGTGTTTTTTTATGGCGATTCGGTCCGTTGCTTTGTGATGCGAGAGCAATTTGTGCATGGGACGAGATCGCCGGGAGTCACCAGCCTTTTTTCTCTTAATGGAACTAACGACATCGTAAAAATTCGTAAGCCACAAACCCGTCTAAAACGGACACAGTTTGCGCTCCGATAGCACAGAAAAGACGAGGACAACTGTACGTAGAGGGAAGTGAAGTTTATTTCTACATTTACAGCTTATTTTAGCATTTATAAGCTCAAAGTTAATTTCCCCATACAAAGTCTATAAATCGTATACCGAGCTTGAGCTGCCTGTGTTTCGTCTCGCAGAAAGGTCTTCTACGTTTCTTTCTTGTACTTGTTGATTTTATCATAACTCGCTTACATGCCATTCAACGGTTTGATGAAGAAGTCAATATTCTGAGAAGAGTATCAAATAATCGCAAAGCTTAATCACACAAGACTAGTTTGGACAAGAAAATGACGCAGAAAGCGACAGATCTTTGGGCGTTGAGTCTTACCAGAATCCGTCTTCCCAATATTTATAGGTGGTATTCAAGGGTTCCACAGTGATATTTCTCTGAAACTTGTATTCCAAAGCTCTTTTGATTTCTTTGTCGACGTTATCCTTAGATTTCTTTAACATATTCCCCCAATAATCACTACATCCTCCTTTATTCGCTACCGTCTGAAGAACCGCAACACCGTTAGGACCTGGACCCCTGTAATTATAAAAGTGGAAACAAAATAACTTATTACAGATTAAAACCAAAGGCGTAACTATCAAATGATCCAATGGTATTTTGCTGGAATTATCACGAAAGCCACATTAGCACTTTTCAGCCAGAGATCTAACTTTTGATGACGAGTGCGTTAACCGCAAGACCGACGCAGAGCTCATCTCAACCTCGTCCCCAGGGCCTTCTCCTCTGCGATTTTCAAATTTTGAAAATCGCAGAGGAGAAGGCCCTGGGGACGAGGTTGGAGCTCATCTGACCTTATATAGTTCCATATTCCGCGCAACCTGAACCTCGTTCGCAAGGTCTCTTCGTCAATGAGAGAAACTTTACCTCGGCCAATGGAGCGCGCCTTGTCGTTCATTTAAGACAATCTTGTCTGGAGTGAATGAGGGGCTCTTTGGTTGGTAATCTCAGCCGTTCTGTAGTCCGAATACAGTGCCAAAAATTACCCTATATTCTGCGAATATGACGCACACTTTTCATTTATTTTATTTTGTTTTTCTAATTAACAAAAAAAGTCTTTGATCGATAGTCCCAGCATTTTCTTTCTGGTGAAGACTTGGAGTTGCCGAGATTGCCGTTAAACAAATGGACGAACTGATCCTCGCAATTGTCTCTTGAAGACACCTGTTTCAACGGGATTCGAAACCCGATGCAATGCTCTGCCAACTGAGCATGAAGTCATTCAATTAGGAGCAGATCAATTTGTGGGGTTCATGAGTTCCCGTGAAAGGATTCGATGAAATAATATGTACTTTTTGACTGAGTGGGAGGGCCGGGCGGGAAAATATTTGGCCCGAGGTCATGGTGTACGGACCGAGCGCAGCGAGGTCCGTGCTCCATGACTCCATGCGCTCCATGTGCTAGCATGATCTGCACGGCCATGTATACCTGTGTAGGGTTATGTATGGCCATGTATACGTCTGTAGGGTTATGTATGGCTGTGTATACCTGTGTAGGGTTATGTATGGCCATGTATACGTGTGTAGGGTTATGTATGGCTGTGTATACCTGTGGAGGGGTATGTATGGCCATGTAGACCCGTGTAGGGTTACGTATGGTCATGTAGACCTGTGCAGGCCATGTATAGTGAATCAGTAAATACCCCTATATAGGGCTTAGTGAAACCACTATATCATAGTTACATGACGTATCTACGCAGAGCTCTGTGTCTTGCGCTGACCAAAAGATACGTGGGCTCTGGGAACGAGGAGGAGCGGTCGTCATTTCTAGGATTTTGCAAAGCCGACTGCTTTGCGTTGAGTCACGTGATCTATGAACGAAAAGAAGCATTTACCTGTAAGGCATTGTAATTCCAAGGCAGTTACTGTTAGAAACAAACATTTCCAGTGGCTTTAAAGAATTATTTTTTTCAACAGCTATGTTGTCCTCCCACCATGCGCTTGGGTAAACCGCTGCTCCAATGAACGCGGGAACCGTTACAATGGACTCAAATATTTTGTGATCTGTGATGTTTTTAATGATGTCACCAGTGATCCTTTTGAGAGCTGACGGTCCTACCGTTAGCACTGTTTTGTTGGCTTTCACTTTTCGTGTTGATGTCTGGAGCACGAACTTGCTTCCATCCTTATCGACTGAGGTCACTGTCTCTGAAAGATATATTTTTCCCCGGAGAGTTTGCACTTCCTTCTTCAGCTTTTCAATTCCATCGGACAGTCCCCTAGCGGGTCTAAGATCTTCATTCCTTCCCTCTTCATCCCAAAGTGTTTCTTGGAGATATGCTTTAAAACTTTCAGGGTTGATCTCTTGCATGTAGCTAGCGTTAAAGCCGTACACATATTCCATAAATTTAGCTCCTTTGGGTGACAAAAAGCCAGACAGAAAATCCCCTGCTGTAGAAAAGTTGGAGGAATTTGCCTTGATCACATTTCCTGCAGTTTGTTTAACCGAAAAATTTGAAAACATTGGGGACGCCTTCGGTTTAAGGGCGTCGAAATTGTCTCCAAAGTCACCGCGAAATTCAACTCGAGTAATCTTTCGCTCATACAGGTCATGATATACATTAAGATCCCAAAAAAGAGAGCTGGAAGAAGAAGGAAAAAAATTCAAGGATAGTAATACCTCTAATAATAACATAAGCAGCAACGATAATGATAAAACACGCTTATTTATACTTTTTCAGTTTTAGATTAGTTAGAGGACCCTTTATACTGATAACTTCTGCGCCCTAGTTTTCAAATGCAGTATTTGAATAAAATAAGTATTTAAACATTACAAGAGGCATATTCCAGGGAGACAGCCTTTCTTTGCTAATTTTGTAAATTGTATGATACCACTTACAAAGATATTTAGAAAGGCCAAACTAGGATACAAGTTGGATGACATCAAAGTGAACCAGCAACTCTTCATGGGTGATCTCATGATCTTAAGCTCTTTGCTAAAGAGATTATTAACTCTTTCAGTTCTAAGAGTGAGACATTTGATGCTTCTGATTTCAAATAAACCTCAGTTTTGTCTACTAAATGGAACTACTGTACCATGTAACATTCACTGTCTAAAGCCAGACGATTTTACTTGTCAATAGAGGCAACGTCAGGGATGAATGGGTTACGAACTTATAAGTTGCGGGGCTTGTGTCTGAAGAAAAGAAAGTAATCTGTCTTGGTCTGTAAAGAATTGCAGTCAGGCAATGTTAATAAAGAAAAGCAGGAGAGAAAAGAACATTGAAGGAGGATGATATAGATCACAATGGATGAGACATCCAATGTGATTATATATATCATTGAGGCTAAAAGACCGGACATGTCGAAATTGTTGTGCCAGGAGATCAGAGAATTCGTGAAGAGGAAAATGAAAGAGTTGAAACATGCCAGGGAGCCGTTTCTCGAACGTCACGCTGACTTTTCTGACCCGAAAAGCCATTCGAGGAACTGCCACCCACTTGTTTTAAAAATCTGGTCTTTAGTCTGTTTTCAAGATAACTAAAACCAAAATGATGCGAAAATTGATGAGCTAAAACCTCTCACTTACTCAGATACAGAGGGAATTGTGACACCCAAAAACTCTCGAGTTTTTCGAGAAATTGGCCCCAGGAGGTTAAAAAAGAAAATACAAGGATGTGGAACACATTTACTGAAGTCCAGGTTAACGTGGAAAATAAGAAGTGTACAGATGGTACCTATTGTTGTAGACTGAAGACTGGAGACTGAAGTGGTTAAAAAACCTGGACATTAAAATTAGTACTCCATTTCTCCAAAATACTATGATACAGGAAACAGCGAGAATTCTAAGGAAAGAATTAGATATTTAGAGTGAAGACCCCAAGGGACCTTTGGTTATGAGTTATGCCTCGCTTCCGAAATGAAGATTCAGAACAATTCCATGATCGGGTGTAGTGCGGGATAACGCACCCAAAACCAATCGTGGCTAGTGCGTGCATATTTTCCCGCGCTTTGTGTCGGCTACGTGTGATTACTTCGAGTTTTGATTGGTTTACTGGATTGTCTCCGTCCTTTTTGATTCGCCAAAGTAATTACTTTGGTTTTGGTTTTACGATACTCGATTGAAACTCGCTCTATGACAACCAGAATACGAGTTTTGTAACTTTGGAATATCACGATGTGCCAGAGGATGCGAGTGACAGGGCGTGTGCAACTGGAAGTGACGATGGAGAGGTCAAGTGCAGCTTTAAGTGATGAAGAAATTGCAAGGGATGAATTAGAACAAGAACGTCATTTCGAACACGCTGACTGCAGGGAAAGAGAGAGGGAAAAATGCCCGTGCGCCTAATGAACGTCCGAGGGAAGAACACAACCTGTAACGTAGGCTAGAAGAGATTATCGTGACAGAGGAAGACAGATGACTAGTTAAATTTTGAGATGTTCCCATGCAAACAAAAGAGTTTAACAGAGGCCGTGGAGGGGGAAGGGCTTGGGGGCTATAGCCCCCCTCCCTCCCTCCCTTCCGCTTTTTCTTACAGTGTTGTTTTTGGCTTGATTGAAGATTTAGTAATTTACACTACTCGTACATTATACCAAGACCTAACTCCTCACTTTCAAACGTACTAATAATCAAAGGCAGGGGCACCCCCAGGAATTTTTCTTAGAGGGGGGTGCATCACTAAGGAAATGGGTAGCTGACTGGTGACGTTTTTTCTCCTTCCAGAATACCAAATATATTAGAAAGCCGGAGGTCATTTCTATAAGGCAGATGCTGAGAAATCTTTCGGCCTTTAGAACTTATTAATAATTTCAAGTCTAGGGAGGATAAGTTGCCCCATAAGTCACTCGCGTGGTTTCAGACTAAATTACAGCTTATTACAACTTAAAAATGATTACAATATACCCTTCTACTTCCATGTTATTTCCAAAGAGAACCAACTGTCCAAGACCTAAAATAGAGTTTAATACAGTGTTAAATTCAACCCACTTGCGATGACTGCCGGAAAAGGTTAAATAATTCGTGTTACGGTGGGCCGTTTCAGTACATTTAGAGTTTGGATTAGACTTTTCATGAGAATCGTTTCTGTGGCAACGAGATTAAAGCGCTGCTTACTCATTAACATAAATGTAAAGACAAATTAATTTTACGACCAAATACGTCTTTAGCCTACTTGCTTTCTTTTCTTCTTGACGTTCACGCATCAACGAAAATGGAAAGTATCAAGATATTTTTCCCAGCACCCTGCGCTGAAACTACTAGAAAAATAATTGTGTTAAAAACTGACCTACTGTGATGTTTTGGGCTTCAGGAAAACGATAATCAAAGATCTTCCCTCCGAGATGACTTTCTTTTTCAAAAACGCAAACGTTCGTTTCGAGATTCTTCTTCAAAAGCGTTTGTGCCAAGAGAAGACCAGCAGTTCCTGAAAAAGAAAAGAGAATCGTTTGCTTGAGGTTGATTGCTGATCTTTTTTATGGTGTTAAAATAAATAAAAAAAATAAAAATAAATAATCAGTTTATTTAACCTTTTGGTAGTGTAACACTAAATTACAAGGGAGGTCAATTCTACTCAGAACGCATACATACGCTTAGGAACAGAAGGCAAAAACAATTAAACCCGGCTATAGGGAAGTACAAAGCCACAAACAAGACAGACAACTAGCAAACCGTGGCAGCCATGTTGGCGCCGCTGACCGTAATGAGGTAAGGTGCTATGCGTTTTATTTCTCCTTGATGCCAACACGGCACTTGTCACCATTTAGTCGTTTTCTGAAGACACTTGAATTCTTGGTATTTTACCGATGCGATCAGCGGACGTGTTTTTTTTTTTAACGGACAAAATAGAATGGAGTCCTATTTAAGTGCCCGTCGTTTCTTTGATGAGAGACAGGGAAATTAAGTGAAACGGAGTACGGTGAAGCCAAAACGCAGACTACAGACTGTGCAGACCGTGCAGACCAGGGGTAAAACATGGTGTTACCCTTACTATTATTGAGAGCTAACCGTGAACAGGCTAACCTGAATGTTATTTAGGCCTTATTAGGCTAATCAGATTGATATTCAGGATAACCGAATTTTCATTTTACAGACGGTCTGCACAGTCTGCAGTCTGCATTTTTCAGTGTCCCAGCGGAGGATAAGTTGTAAAATGCAAAAGCAAACAATCGGTACAATCTTACCCCCACCAACAAAAGCCACTCCACACTCGATATCCACAGGAGTTGTACTTGAATTAGGGCTTGAGGTTGCATTGGTTTGACCCGATGTCGTCTGAGGCGAAGTGGTTGGAAGCGATGTGGTTGACGCTGCACCAGGTGTGGTTTGGTCCAGTGTTGTCGTACCTATTTCAGTGGAAACAGACCCACAACATAGTTTTCACTTCGTAGTGCAAATTCAGGACAGGCTCTCTAGAAGGGCTAGTTGTTTACTTGAGATTTATAAAGGAGGAGCACTCCTGGTTTAAGTCAGCGGATATTCGAGAATAAGTGTAGCTTTTGACTGCGCGCTATACATACATATAAATCCAAAGAGTGTTCTGTGCAAAATTATGCAGAACAAAATAGATCAGGTTAGGAACCGTCCTAGTTGTCAAGCTGGAGCTTGACACAGCCCCCTGGCTTGAAGGTAGGTATACCTTACTTAAGGTCGGAAGCTCCTGTACCCTCTAGAGGGTATTCTCCCAGGCAGGCGTAATCGGGGAAGGAGGGCGAGGGAAAAATGAGGGGAAGCTGGGGAGAGAGAAGAGGGAACGGCGTTCCTCTTCCCAGTTCCCCTCATTTTTCCCTCGCTCCCCTTCCCTGATTACGCCTGCCACGCAGGTGAGGCCCGGGCCCTAGCTTTCAAGTAAAAAGTCCGGAACAAACTGTCGTGGTCGCGGATGCAGTTACCGGAAGTGATCACTGGACGCAGTTAATAATTTATTAAACTTTGAATTTATTAAACTTCTATAGCGCTTTAATTTTTAAAATATTCTAAAGCGCTTTACAATCTAAAAATAATAATATAATCTATGATTAAATACAAAGAAATCTAAAATATAATAATGATATAATACCAATATAATACAAATATCCTAATAAAATGCTTTCCTAAAAAGGTGGCTCTTAAATCCTTTTTTAGAAAAGTTCATACTATCACATGTTCTAAGTGATAGGAGCATTCCAAGCAGTAGGACCTGCGTGTGCAAATGCGCGTTCGCCTCAGGTCTTACACCTTACAAGTTGGAGAAAAATTTCCAGAATCAGAGTCTGAAACTATACCTAGTAACAAGTTAAGCATTAATCAGCTCCTTGATATTTGTTGGAACAAATCCATGCAACGCTTTAAAGTTACCCGAGCAGCAGCATTAAGTACTTTCTGTAAACGATCATACTGATATTGAGGAAGACTATACAAGAGGGAATTACAGTAATCGAAATGTGATGTTACAAAAGCATGAATCAAAGTCTTCGTAGAGTCCTCAGACAGATATTTTCTAATTTGCCTAATATTGTACAATCCCCTGAAAGCCTTACTACAAACCTTCCCAATATGGGTATTCATAGATAGGTGGTTATCAAACCAAGCACCTAAGTTCTTAACACTATCTTGCGATTTATTGTCACATTTCCCAACTTGAATACAACTAATACTGATCTTGGATAACTGCTTTCGAGAACCAATGATAAGCAATTACGTCTTCGAATCGTTAAGCATCAGCTTATTGCAAACACGTCAGGCTTTAACCGGCATCCTCAATGCAACTCTCCATGGTCTTAACCGCAAGATCTTCAGCAGCTGAAGCATTGGGACTACGTGTCATCAGCATAGCCATGAACTAATAGGAGGTGTTTCTTGACAACCTCAAACAAACGCGATGCATAGAGAATGAAGAGGACGGGCGTGAGACAACTTCCTTTAGGAACACCACAATCAATATTAAGGATCTTAGAGCATTGCCGGTTGACAATAACACATTGTTTCTTCTCAGACAGGTACGATCTAAACCATTGAAGGGCATACCAAAGTCCGATTTCAAGACTTCTCGCGTTATCTTACGATCGATTGTATCGAAGGCGGCACTTAAATCCAAGAGTACGAAAAGAGTAATTTCCTGTTTGTCCATGTTAGGTAAAATGTCGTTCTACCCTTTCGACAGTGCCGTCTCCGTAGAATGGAGCTGACAATACGACGATTCAAAAACCGGTAAGAGAGCATTATCATTACAGTGCTTGCTAAGTTGGTTAACAACCGCCTTTTCAGTTGCTTTAGACACCAGTGATAAATTGCTGACAGGTCTGAAACTCTGATGTACGAGATCAAGACCAGGTTTCTTAAGCAGAGGTTTGACCAACGTGACCCGAGTTCCAGTTTTTTGGAACAACTCCTTCTTGAAATGACCGATTAATCACAACGGTAATAACTGGAACCAGCTCAGGAGAACACAGCTTTAATAACCACGCTGGAATCAGATCCAGCTGGAAACTAGCATGTAATGAACACTATGTTGAAGGCTTTCCCTTTCATTTAATTGTTAAATTTGATTCCTTCAATTCACTAATTGAATTTCCTTTCACCCTTTACATAATTAGTTTAACACCTTTGAGTTTTACACTTCTTGTGGACTTTGTCTTAGCTTAGTTTTAGTTATCCTGCGTGTGTGTAGTGTGGAGCTTGTTAGCGCTTATATTAATTTAGCAGAAAGTTACTTTTGACTGTTGCACCGCAAGCGGGAACCGATGTGTAAGTAAAACGTTTATGTTAGTCTTAAAGAAAGGTTACATTGTGGTATTTTGACTTAGGAAAATCGCGGTTTCTGTAGGTTCATTTGTTTTGGGTTCACACGTGTCACACCTCAGTGTTAAGGTTCTATTTCGTTTCTTTAATTTGCGAACTGTCTGTAATTATTATTCCTTGTAGTTTAGGTTTCTGTTTTATATAGTTCTTCTGTACGATTGTGTACATTTTAAGCCATTCTTTTTCACGTTTCAATATCATAGTGGCACTCCCAAAAAACATCTGTTTCATCAAAGTTATGACCGGAATGTCCGCTATTGTACATATACGACTCCTATTGTTTATTTCCTTAGTACTTAGTGATTAGTTTATTGATTACATTGTGTTTCAGTTTACGTTTGAATATTGTCGATTAAATCACCGTAAATCAAAGTTGGTTTTCCGTGGTGCCTTTGGCCTTATTCAACCAGTAAAACAACCGCTATTCAGCTCATCGCGACACGTTGTCTGGCCTGTGACTCCGCGCCTTTCAACAGTAGCCGTGAGCGGCGCTACATAGCATTTGACATGCCCATGATGATATCAGACACTTCTTTTTCAGACAGAGCAGTAAGCCTTTCCAACGGTACCTGAGGACTAGGGTAGTCAACTTCCGGTGGATTAGCAAAAATTTCATCAATGTAACTTTTATAACTGAGCTCAATCTTCCGGTAAAAGAACTCTCCAAAATCATCAGCTAATATTTACAACGATCGTCATGGGCTGGAAGTCGATTGTCATCTGGCTTATTAGACAAAGAGCGGACTACATGAAACAATTTTCTTGTGTTACGTCCACATTCATCAATGAGATTAGAATAATACTTCTGCTTCAGACTCCTCAATAAAACAAAGAGTCGCTATTACACGCCTTCCTATAAGCATTCTTGTCAGTCTGAGTTTTCGTTCTTAGCATTCTCCTCTCTAGTCTCTGACGAGTAGCCTTATGTTCTTTAAGTTCCGGGCTAAACCACGGCACCCTTTTTTTTCTTTACGGTTAAAACCTTGGTAATCATCGGTGCATGCTTATCCAAGATTTGAGATAAGGTCTCGTCATAGAATTGTGATATTCTTTCAAGACTTGACCATCGTGAATTACAAAGACCAGATGACGCAATGTCAGATCTAACGATTTGTTTAAGCTTCCTATAAGTAACATAATATTGGGGCCTGGAATAGACAGACGGCATTCAACAAAACAGTGATCAGAGATGAAATACGACGACTCGGGAGAGCATACGTTAATGTCATTGGTACCGGTTGCGGTTAGCGGTTTGTTACCGGTTTCGGTTAGCGGACGGGATCACCAATCGCGTTTAGCGGACACCGCTAGCGCTCGCAGTTAACGACACGGTTAGCAGTCAAGGTTAGCAGACGCGGTTAACGGACACGGTCGGCAGACATGGTTAAAACCTTGGTTTTACTTGGTTTTACTTTACTGACCTGATTGGTCAGTCAATCTCGGTTATGATCAGCTCCGCATATCGGTTGGTCGCATTTGCGCTTGTTGGGTACGAGACTGGTTATAGCCAACTCGGCGCCTTGTTGGTTTTCTACCATCTCATATCCAACGCTCACTCATGGAATAACGAGGACTTCAACGATGTTATCTCCTACAGGTAAAATGAATACATTTATACATTTTTATGTGTTTTCGGCCCGCCTTTTTGCTCTCATTGTCTGGCTTCCTGCTACAAGACATTACTAGAAAACCAGGGCTGTAACTTGAATAGAAAAAATTAAACTGATGGAAAATCTTGTTAGATGGCTTCCACCGTATGACAGATATTCAAACGTCAGATAGCCAAATATTTAGAGTTTTGAAGCAAGCAACCGCCGTGGACAATCTTCCTGTCGGTGTACGTTGGATCAGTGGCTTAATCTGATCGGCGTAATTATAAGTTGAGAAGCTAAATATTTTAAGCAAGCGCCGATACAACGTAGATTTGATTTTAGTGGTGTACTATATTTCGGCTGGCCAAACCAGCCTTCTTCAGGTACAATGAGAGTTTACGTTGAATTGCTCCTATGTACATATAAAGAAGCAATTCAATGTAAACTCTCATTGTACCTGAAGAAGGCTGGTTTGCAGCGTTCCCAAATAAATAACTATTACTGGCATACCTCAAGGGCCGTACTGTTATTTACAGGCGCTGAATTATTGTTTAGCTTCGCGCACGAAGAGTAATAGTGATTTTCCACATTTTCAAAAATATTAAGATGTTATGGAAAGAAAACAAATTACCTCCACCTCTTCTGAAGATGCGCACGTGAATAAATAGCGCTTTGAAATACCTCACTTTCGCTAAACCTTCAGAGATTTGTTCCAACTGGTTTAAGTTCTCTTTCCCTTACCCCACATTCGCTCATTCAAAACCGATCTCGACGGATAAATAAGTAAACCTCGATATTGACTTTTGTCGCCCATTTGAAGCTGCATTATCATGTCCAACACTTCTCCGAGACCCACCATTTTGGCAGCGAATAAATGGAATCAGTCTATTGCTGGAAAATTTTAACGCGAACCTCGGCACGAGCATGAAAGCTACATTGCGATTGCCTTACTCCGAGAATGGAATGCAGTTCGCTTCGAACTAGCCTCGTGGGGACAAGGGGCGTTCACTTGAGCCTTTCCCTGGGAGGCCCTGAAGGAGACTATTCTTTGGCTAACTGTAAGCAGTATCACTTCATGCCAAATCCGTACCTTTCTTACAGCTGTACTTATGGCAGCTTGAACAGCTGACATCATTCCATTTGAATCTGTGAGCCGGAAGTGTGCCAAGGGTGTGCACACAATCCTCATTACGGAAGTTATTGGGTTGATTCGTTGCCCAGTAATGGAAGTCAAATCGAGTTCCATCACTCCAAACGAACGTTCCTTCACTATTTATGTCAGACAAACCAAGCCAACCATTTTCTCCGTTGTGTAAGTTTTGCAAAAAGACATTTTCTTCTTGGCTGTGAACACTGGGGAGGTTGGCTCCCAATGCGGCACACCTGCTCTGGCCATTGTTCCAGGAATCACAGGATGATACTTTTTGGTAGCAATATCCTTTAAAATAGATCCAGTTATCAGGGCAGATGTCTGGAAAAAAAAAAGATACGTCCAGATTTGACAGGTTGGTCTATTAGTTCCTTTTTTTGAGATGAAACACCATTTAATTTTTGCATTTTTAAAAAGAAGTTTCTCCACTTGTTTATCGCTTAACGAGAACGATCGAATCGACAGTAATTGAGTGAAGACCTTTTTCTCACTCGAAAAAAATGTCAAGAACAAAACCAACTCGTGATCACTTGATTTTGTCTGCAAAGGTTATAAAAATTTACTTCTAAAAAGAAACTGAGATGTTGCTGCGTGCTCTGTTTCCCACTCTAGAACAGGCCCAACTTAACCCAGAAAGAAATTTAGCCAAATTCAGCGACTGAAAACTGACAACCAAATCAAGCGAAACATAAGGAAAATTACTTAAAACAATAAAGGACGGTTTAAATAAAACAGCAAGTACAAAAGGAGGCAGGGATGGGCAAAATTGAAAAAGATTAAAATGGATTTTGATTGGGGTTTTTTAAAACTGTTCAGCCTAACAGTTTTTTAAAGTTGATCTCTGTTGTTTATAACTTTAATTATGTATGCTCGACAGACATGTTTTTGTCACGAAGCTTTGGTTTGTGTTGTTTAAAAGTAATTTCAGAGTTAACGCTAAGTTGTATGTATGAGAAGGGACGCATAAATGGTAAAACGAAATAAAATGAACTGCACTACTGTGACACAGCTTGACTCTTCCAAGATCTTATTTACCTGCTAACACCGCGTACGACACTGTTAGTGGGTCAAACCGCTGAACAAATAGCTCTTTGACGCAAATTCTGAATCTTGCGTTGCTGATAAACTTAAGGGAAAAACAAGAACAATGAGCAAAAGTGACTCAAAGTGCAAAAGGTAATGCGTACAACATCACAGCCTCATTTTCAAGACATTTTCATTTGCTTTGGCGTGCCCTGGATGCGAAGATATGATTACAACATCTTAATACATTACGGATTCTTTCACCCTTTCCCCAACCCCCCGCACCGGCCAATTAAAAAAAGGGGGGTATGGAACGAGAATGGCTGACTACAATTCAAATATAACAATTTAAAAAGTATAATCCGATAGTTTAATCTTAAAGTTTGCCCGCGGTTCTTTTTTGTCTTACTCTAACTAATAAAAGACTGAATACAAATATTAAGAGCCAAAATATGGTGGGCAACTATTGATGTTAACATCTTTCCTTGGGAAAAACAACAAACTTGTTGCTAGGTAACGGGGAGAGGACAACTGAAAAATCAGAGTCCAAGGCAGGAGAGTACGACTCTCTTTCTTTTCCAATGAAACGTGCAGTTTGGGAGAGGCACTTACGTTTCGAGCGCGCGGTGATGATGCCAGGTTAATAATGTTTAAAGGATTGCTTGTCATGGCTAAATAATAAACCCCTTTTTCTGGGGTCTCGCACCTGGCCTTAAAATACTTAGAAAATCTTGAATTTCATCCGAAGTGAATAAGGGAAATTCTCCAAGCTATTACGGGTGTGTCCCTTATTTTGAGCAATTGTAAGCAACCCAAAGTGCTTTCTTTCCTACTCTCTCTACCCAGGAAACCCACACACATTTTAAATCTCTACCTCAATCCAGCTGACAATTCCGTTGCAATCTGGCGATGTATTCCCTCCTCCGCTAGAATGCTTGGCTGTAAGTATGACCGTTGGGTAATTATTGTATGTCCGCGTAAAATTCACGTCCTTTAAATCACAAAAAAAACCATCTTTGTCAACAGGCTGGGTCGTGTTTACTTAAATCTCTCTCTACCTCTCATGGCGATTCAATTGCAAAAAGGAGACTTTCTGGCGAACATTAAATTACATCCAAATAGAATGGTCTGGAAGATGGTCATTTTGAAATTTTAATTGTACTGCCGTACAACCGTAATCATGAAGTCCACTCAAGATGCGAAATTTCCGTTCGTGCATATAGTGATTACTATTTTCCTATTTTTTGCTGCAAGAGAACTTACACTGACTTATCAGGAGGTTCTGATAACACTGCACACTGGGAAATGTGATTTTGGTCATCACAGTTCGGATTGTTAGGGGAAAAAGTGGAAAATGGAAATATGATAATTGTTCCATTGACATGACAAGTGAGATTTGGACACTAATAAATGTAATCTGCAAAGAAGTTGGCACATAGAACTGGGATTGGTAATCCCTTGCCCTCTTCAGGGCATTTTATAACCTTTGTTACGTTTTCACACCTGGCAAAAAGCGAAATTGTCACTCTTGGAAGGTAAGATCCCATTTAAAAAGCTGACATTATTATGCTCTGAAAATAACGGTCTGTGTATGGTCTCGAACGCCAACCAATTCTGAGGAGAAGAACAAAGAAACAAAGAAACAAGTAACTCATTCACTCCCATTACCTGTCGGAATGCAAAGAACTCATGGTTTGTATTAAGAGACACTCTCCCTCTTTGGATTTTCTCCTTTATCTTATCACACGTATATCGCAAGACTACTGAATGTTGATTGGCTGAGATGGAGGGATTTTTTTTGTTTATCACATACGGGGCAAACGTACTGAATGCTGATTGGCTGAGACGGAGGGCATTTTTTCTTAATCACGAGGGTACTTTTGGTAATCAAGAGATCCTGATTGGTTAACAGGTACTTATCCAGAGCAAGCGAAGTTACAAGAGAATCTTTTTCCAGATTAAACTACTTTTTTGGCCACATATAAAACACAATTTTTAGCGCTATTTCTGTTGATAGCAACGATTTATTGAATTGAAATTTTAACCGAATGGGAGCGTGTTGATTGTTATTTCTTGCGGCACTGAACGGACTTCCCTTGATAATTTTGCCCTTTATGTGATAAACATGTAATCGCAATGTGCCCTCTTGCAGTTAAGGATTAATTTCACTTGTATTTTAAAAGTTTTCCAAATTGCCCTCGCCGCTTTGTGATTTCAGGTAATGCTGTGAAAACTTTGAAAATACGGGTGAAATTAATCCTTAATTGCTCTCGGGGCCCTGCGATTACCTATAAAAATTAACGGACAGTCTTTGCAAAAATCTGTCTTTAGCCAAGATCATAGGCGTTGCAATAGGGAAGATATCTGTTTACAAACATTGCTTTTGGTATCCAAATTTGCCAACCACAGGAACAAATTAACCTTTGCTTTTTCAGCCAATCAAGCTCTGGTTGGCACATTAATGACAATAGGTGACGTCAACGATATCTTTCCTATAAGGAACAGTATAAAATGGAATGATAATGCGCCAATCCTAACTTAAAAGCCTGCTCTCAAGCGTGCCCTCGTTGGCTTCAAAGGAATTGTTAGCTTTTATCGCTCTTGCATTACCTCTCTCTGAGCCTGAATATGCATGTGAAACCTATAGTTAGGATTCATTCACTTGAAACTTGTCATGCGGATAAGTTTCCCACAGCAAGGCCTACGCCGATGCCATTGTCGGAGCTGATCTCCCTAACTTGTTAAACCGCAGAGTTAATAACATTGTTGATAACAGCAACCACATGCTAGTTTTTTTGGACATTTTTCTAAACACATTCCCTGGATTTTTCGGAAAAGTAGTGAGGGGTCTTAAGAGTGCGTAGACATTTCGAAATCACATTGAAGAACGCTACAATTTTACTGATCTGAGTAAGAGGTAACTATGATATTGCAATAGCATAAAAATGGAGGATTTATAACTTCTATCATTTTTGCTAGAGTTTGTTTGAGAATCATCTATAAAGCAAACGTCCCGTAAAATTTTCGGTGAAAAAGGGACGACTACGTAATGATCCGTAATGTAAAGTTCGTCATCAGACCTGTCATGACTGATAGAATTTCCGGACGCGGCAAAAAAGCCACCTAGAAATTTCTACAGACCCGAAGTGCCCCTAGAACTTCCTTCCTAGAAGAGGTCTATTTTCCTTTGCGTTTGCTGCGTTGACGAGTACGGGAAAAACGACCTCTACCATGAGTCGAAACTCACTGTGTTGAGCATGCGTGTCAGTTACTTAGCGACCAAATCCTCACGTGATACTTCATGTTGTGTGGGCTCACTTAACAACAGAGTGATAACTGCAAAGGAGTGCGCGGAACACAGCGGGCTCAAGTCACAGCCAGCAAACATGGTACGGGCATGCAGTTTAAAGAGTGCCGTACAAGGTTGTACACGTTGGACCAGAGTGAGTTTTGACACATGGCAGAGGACTTTTCAGCCCAGCGAACGCAAAAAGAGAAGGAACTTCTGCTAGCAGGGAAACCTAGAACATCCGAACAAATAAATGTTTTGTATACAGGGCGGCTACAAACTCACTAAACGAGCTTCAGTAAAGCGTTGTGGAAACCATTTTAGGTAATTCTGACAAATTTTAAGACAGTCAATCGTTGATTGCCCTTGAACATATTCTACTAAAAGTCCCTTCAAAGTCAGTCTACCCACCAGCTTGTGTCCTGCAACAGCTGGCTTCATTGAGCGTTACTAGAAAAGGACAGCTAACGGTTTTCATGACTTTGAAAACAGTGAAAAACGCGAACGTTTTCGTGATACTGATAAAACAGGCCATTTCCGAGTTCACGTCTGCCTCTTCTTCAAAGCGAGTCTAAGTGCGAAGTTTTTGTAATGGTAAATAGTTCTACTTTACATATGAATAAAAACTAATTACATAAGATTAACTTCGCACTTAGACTCGCCTTAAAGAGGAGGCAGACATGAACTCGGAAAAGGCTTATTGTAAACATAAAAATCTCTGAAAATGTCGTTATCGTTGTTGTTATTGTTTGTCTTCTATGGAACAAGTACGAAAAGCTAAAACAGGAACATTTTTCGCCATGTGCAACTAAAGAACAACATCGTTAAAACCCGGGACAGCTTATCACTAAATCACAAAATTAATATGCACTGCTCACCACAGAAATATCATCGTGAACTCCTGCAAAGTTCTGCAGTTCTCGGATACAAATCTTAAAAGAACGTGCAGATACGTCTTCTAACCAGACACTGGCTGCATCATGCTTCAGGCTTGATCTATAGTGCTCGGCTGTTACGAAGACAGTTGGTTGTGAAGAGAATTTTCCCTGATATATAATTTAAAAATTAATGGAAACATCTAAACCACACATATGCTTATTAGAAAACGCTGTTTGTGAGAAACATTGTTGAAAATTTTTGTTATCCTGTGGCAGATCCACACCAAGAGCTAAGGGGGAAGGGGGGGGAGGGAGGGTGATGTTGGTCCCAGGTTGCAAAAAGTGCAACACATTTTAACAGGGCTTTAATTTTAAAGAAGAGGATGATAGTATTTGGGTGGTCTCCCCCTGGTCTTGGGTCTTTCAGCGCTAACCTCTCTGAATTTACTCTTATCGTCAACAGATGCTTTTCGTAGTAAGCGAGAATATTCATCCTTATTCCTTACGACTACTCCAGATCCCTTATCTGGCTTAGTGATGATGATGTCATTCCGTTTTTTCAAACTTTTGATGGTTTTTTTTAACATCTTCGGTGGTTTTGAATCTTTCCGTTGAATGTAGTTTAGAGGTATTGACTTAAACGATGCGGGTGTTAGTTCCTTTAGGTCATCAGCAATAACAGGCTCGATTTTCCAGTACAGTTTTTCAAATGAGGCCTTAACTTCAATCGGTTGTACAAATTGGGGTAACGAGAATTTTAAACCACGACAAAGAACCAATTTCTCAAAAAAGGTTAACTTATACGACAAGATGTCCAGTAAATGTTCATCAACGTCAATATCACGGTTCAATAACCGGGCGATCTTGTTTGTCTGTGTCTTCATGACATCACGGTAGAAATTCCTGGCGTTGATGGTCATAATTCGTAGGATACAAGTATAGATGAATGTGCTATGATTCGCACGGACTTCGTTGTGTAATTGATTGATCTCTTGGCGCGGTGATGTACTCTTTTTGATTTGTCGACCATTTGTCGGCTTTAATTTTAACATCCAAAAATAATGGGTGGGGCCCAGACCCTCCGGGCCCATCCCCAGGATCCGCCATTGCTATCAATATACCAAATCGGCTACTGAACTCAGTGTTGTATCCAAAACAAATCCCCCGGGGTTAAGATTCTTTGTATAATGTATTTGAGTGATAATTTAGCATTCATATTTAATCGATATTGAAATACCTGGAACAAAACGGTGTATTTCCAAAGGGGTTTGACTTGGGTAAAACATTGAGTTGGCCGATTTGGTCTATTGGTTGGGTGCGATAGTATACGGAGTTGAAAAAGTTATACTTCATTTCCAAAATCGAAGAGCCCAAACAATTTATCTCATGCACGGAAAGAGGCGCTGCAATTAGGCTTTTATTACACATAACATGAGAATTTTATTCCATAAAGCTCATTTGTACAAATCTATACGCTTTATTTTCACATGTGAAAAAGACCTATACAGCCAATCAGAATGGCGTACAGCTATTTCACATGTGAAAGTATAACCAATCAGCGATAGCGTAAAGGCGTTTCCATGCCAATCACTCGTGCATCTCGTGCAAATCGTGCAAATCGTGCAAATCGTACTTTGTTATTGAATTAAATTAAATTTGCATTTGGTTCTATTGTTAGTGAGTTTTTGTTTCTAATTCGCGTTCAGAAAACTATTTTAATGAAAATTCTCATGTTATGTGTAATAAAGAGTTTACGACATAGAAAGTGCTTTGTACGGGGTTTTATTCACTCGTTGTTTGTGTCAAAAACCCTCACTCGCTCGTTCCTCGCTCGTTCGGGTTTTTGACACAAACAACTCGTGCATAAAACCCCGTACGCCGCACTTTCTATGAAGTAAACTATTTTTATAGAATGTGTTAGCATAATTTTTGGCATAATTTGAGGAAACTAGGATAGTTTTTGCTGATTTTTAACAAGTAGCACTGCTAGCATAATCGGTACATATTAATAAGCCTTAGACCATTTTTGTTCAATGTTTTAGCAGCATTCACGGTTTAGTAACGGAGGTAGGGCCTCCCTCGGAGGCTGGCAGTCTCGCACAGGTTGACGGGAACCGGAAGGTGCTAGATGATGTTGGTCCCAGTTTGCAAAATGGCGATAGCCACGCCACCCGATAACTTGCAGCTTTCTGCAGACCATACCAGAACCAGTGAACATAGCCAGAGACCGTTACCTTACAATTAAAAAATAAATAAATAAATACAACAGAAGATGAGCTTATGACACTGAAAAAGTTTTGCTACACGATCGTGATACAATTTTTGGACTTGTTTCGCTCATTTTGCAAAACGAATAGCTTTAAGAAAAAGTGGAATAATTTGGAAAAGCGAGCATAATTTGGGCAAAATAATAGACACTGCTAGAAGCTTAATATGCTACTTTGATCAGCACAATCTATAAAAGCCTAACTGCAATACCACCATTGTTTTGCATGCTGATGCATTTAAACCGGCTGGTTTCAAAATCTGTAGTTTTACCAGAGGCAAATTTAACCTTTACCCTTACCTTGTTGTCGAAAATGGGAAGAAAATGCTTAGACTTAAAGGGACACTTCGCGTTAGATGTCATATTGAGCGTGCATCTAATTAGGGTCAAATCTGGACAAAAGTGACGAATTTGCGCGTATACGAACAGCCTGTTTGGTGGTTGACGAAGGATTGTCTTTAGACCTTTTAGCATGATCAATCATTGGGTCGCTCCTCGTATAGACGCAAGAAATCCGCGGATGAAAAGACATCAATTTACTTGGTTTACTTACGCTTGGCAACGTGACAGTCTGACAACTAGTTCCAGTCCACCAACGAGAAAATTTTTTCTCGCCCGCAATTCCTCCAGGAGGAGCTCCCTGATAAGCGACCCAATCCACAGTAGCAAAGCTATCTGATGGGTAATCATTTCTTCCTGTTCTAGTCACACATGCGGTGAATTGAGTACTGTTCACACTTTCAACCCAAGGAGTGGTGGCTTCGTGGACATAGGTTGGGTCAGAGTAGTTCACATGATTTACTGTAAGCTGTATGAAGATCTTTTGATGAGGATAAAATACGAACGGTTCAAATTGAATGGTTTCACACTGATCTTCTGCCCAGGAAGGGTGATTCGTGAACTGATGTCTACCTTTCTGCAAAGGAAAACCTATAAAATAGAAAAGGAAATGAAAAGAGTAAGTTGTGTATTCCTCTGGTCCCAGAGGTTTTTTTGAGCCGCGAGAGAGCCGCGAAGAGGCGAAGACGAGTCGCGAAGCCACGAAGAGAGAAAAAGCTCTGGTTAACTTGGCTCCCTTTCATGCAGACGCCAGAGTCAGGATCTGACCCTCAGGCTCTTATTGGTTGATATTTGTACAAACACGCAAATCAATATGATTGGTTCGTTCGATTGGTAATACCGAGGCGAGGCGTAATTGTAACTAAGTCTCTTTCACAACTGAGCATAGATGAGTATAACTTCCTCTTTTGACGATGTTTGCACATGAGCTGTATCATATTAGCAGATTTGAGCAGGCATAGAGAGGCTATACGTACCACGCAGGCAAGGGAGGGGGGGAGGGGGGGCTGGTCTACAAGGAATAGATTACTGTATAATAGATGACAACAACGGTTGGCCTTCAAGACCACCTTGAACGCCGGGTGGTGCATGGAATGCATTGTAAACAGCTTTCTAGTTGTGGTATCCAGCTTCCGCATCTCACGGATCTTCCAACCAATAAGGTTACAGCTGTAAGTCACTAGTGGCACAGCAAGGGTGTTAATTAATGGCCTTAATCTTGTTTTCTACATTAAGTTCACTTCGTAACACCAATCACTCGCATCTGTAATATTCTTTGCGAACCTTGTCCTCATCATCATCATCATCATCATCATCATCATCATCATCATACTTTTCATCATCATTACCGACCTTTTTATCGTTGTTGTTGTTGTTGTTGTTGTTGTTTTTCTTCTTCTTCTTCTTCTTCTTTTTATTATTATTATTATTATTAGAAGTAGTGGTAGCAGCAGCAGCAGCAGTAGCAGTAGCAGTAGCAGTAGCAGTAGCAGTAGCAGTAGCAGTAGTAGTAGTAGTAGTAGTAGTAGTAGTAGTAGTAGTAGTAGTAGTAGTAGTAGTAGTAGTAGTAGTAGTAGTAGTAGTAGTAGCAACTCATCCATGATGAATCGAGGGTTCTCGAGAAAAAGCACGAGTCTTCCTTACATGAACGGAACCCTTGAGTTTTACTAGACTTTATTCTTGAACCCTATAGTCATCTTAAGCTTTTTTGGTGGATTTTTTTTGGGAGATATATGATGAACAGTCGTCCTTGTACGTTCTCTTGCTCCTGTTCATAAACCCTGCAGACGCATACGTACCTGAACAACTTCCAGGGTGATAGTGGGTGTAGTTGCCTTTCGTCTCGCAAATCTCTTTCTGCAGCAAGCACAAGTTTCTGAATGTACGACCATTAGAAGCACACATCTCTTCTTGATAAGACGGGCAGCTGCTTTCGCAAACGCAATCGCACCGTTGGGAAGATAATGCCGCTGGTTTGCTTTCATACTTGCAACTTGCATTTTTGCAAGGATCGTAATCTTAAAAATACCAAAACAACAATGCCAACAAGCATTAACATGCCATATGTAAATAAGTGCATAACCCGAAACCGAAACTGGGACCAGACTGTCGATAATCTGCTTAGTGCTTAGTGAGGCAGGAAGGTGTATGCACATATTGAGAGTGTGCAAGAAAGTAAAGGTTACAGTTTACATTACTTACATTATCTTCTCAGTCCTCTCTTTTTTCACTCACGGTATTTTAGTATGGGGCGTTGCTACAACCTTGGAAACAACTTGTTGGCAAAATGTGACACACCACTCACTATAAAATGGTCATTCCATGATTTGTCTGTGTGATAAACGACTGACTTCTCCATACATTACCCCTTCCCCTAATCCAATGTTGGTTTAGAAACAGCCAAAGGCTTGCACAGTATTTTTCACAACATTATCTACATTGGTATTTGGGGGGGGGGGAGGGAGGAGAGGGGGGAGAGGGGGGGAAGGACCAATAGACTTTGTTTGCGAGTGCCTTTCCAATGATTTTCACGCCGGAATTTTTCTCAAGAGCTTTGTCCAAGATTGTAGTTATCATAAGTACCTCTCTCGAATTGATATATTTCAGAAAAGAGTATTTCGTTTTTGCTTTCTAAAGGAGGTATTACCAGTTGTGCACCTTTTAGAAATCTCAGATAGGAATGTATGGAATGCCTACGTGAGCTCTAACTTTGTAAGACCAGGTCGCACAGGAATAGAAGTCATCTATATATACTCCCACAGATTACAACATAGCATTTGAGACGTTGCTTTATGAATAGATATCGTTATAACTATGTTTAATATCTAATTTTATTATTTTATTTATGTCCCAAATTTAGCTAAGTTCTTCCGTTACCCGGAACGTTTGTTTGTCAACAGACAAAGACAAAGAAGACATTGAGTTGAGTCTTTGCGGTCATACTGTATCAAAGTACTACTGTTCTCATTTAAGAAAAAATCAAGGAAAACTCTTCGAAACGTTACAGTTGCACTTTTTACCTCCAATAATAACATAATGAACTTCCAAATTGTCTCTCTGGCCATCAATCCCAGCATAGTCTTTGATGCACACACGAACATAAGTACGGGTAATCTCCTGTATTAAAAGTAACGTTTGAAGCAAAGTGACTTAACGCAGCAAACTAAACGTTTTCAAAGGTTTATGGTCTATTGATCCTCAAAAACCAAAAAAAAAAAAAAACTAATATTTAAAGAAAAGTAAATTGCTGAAATATGTCAAGGATCAATTTCTGGAATTTTATGATAATAAAGGATCTTACCTCCACCCAGGAGCTTAACGGACCCTTTACGGCACAGAGTGGATTGGAGTTGTTTTTAATATCCTTGACTGCTGTTGTAAGTACGTTTGGTGGTTCATAGAATGGTTCAGAAAAGTTGATAATCTGAAAGATCAAATTTAACGACCTTTGCTTAACCCTTAATTCCCAATAGTGACGATTTTACTCTTTGTAACAGACAGTACAGTAAGTGGACTGCACCACGTTTGGAGCGATGGGTAGCAGCTCTCATAAGGACTCTGGTTTTCTTGCTACCTAAACCTGGGACATGTAGAGATAGACGTGAAAACGTGACAAAAACAATGGAAGCTGCTGCAATAGCCGCCCTTCTTGGAGCTGCTTAGCTATACTAAATAACCCTTCTATATTTAATTAACGCTTTGGTCACTCACAGTTATCCCCATACAATCACCAATAACTATTGCCGCACAAAATACGTACCTTACATAATGCGTAATTGTTCTGAGCTAATGGTATCTCGTAATTAGAAAACAAGATCTTGGACGACTCCTTGACTTTCCAAAGAGTTGGATAATGTTCGTATGCCATCCAGTTCTACAAAAAAAAAAAATAAGTTTTTAAGAAAAAGCACGTGATTGTCTGTGTACGCTATTGCATACCACTGTGGTCCAAGAAGTCACCGTCACAGCAGGCTAATTATTACTTCATGCGATTGTGTGTATTGCATGTTCTTTTCATTAAACGATATTGTCGCAACGGAAAAATATTGTCATTAGTTTTTTGCCATTGTTCCTCTTCTGAATAACATTGCAGACGGCAAATAGTATTTTTAGCATTTTATAATATTAAGTAGTTTTTACCACAAAAGTGATTAATGCATTTCCTTGTTCCCAGTTCCCTTATGTATAGGCTGAAGTGATGGTAGTGGTCCCGGGAACGAGGTTGGGTTTTCAGTTTAGAAACAAATGCGTCTGATCATGATTTACCTAAGAGAATCCTCGCTCTTCCTGTCGTGATCGTTTCGGTAAGTTACATTTTCTTTTTGGATTGCATAGTTATTCAGATTGTGTGATATACATATTTATTATATAAACACCAATGAAATACCAAGTGAGCTTTCGCGCGAAAACATGGTATCTTTACAGGTGAAAAGATCACTGTCGCTACGGTTACATATAAAAATCGCGCCTTTCGTGAAATGATTTAGTATTTTGTTGGTGTTTACATGATAAACAGAATATTACATGGCCGCTTGGAGATACGAAATTTCTCTTCTGGTGTTGAAAAGTATTTCACCCGTTGGATACGCTCGAAGAGAAATTTCCGCGTGGCCATGTAATATCCTCTATGTAAACGCATAATTGTCTTGCGTGACTATAGAAATAGGTCCTATCGGATAATTCATTGCACAGCTTGCTT
>NC_090878.1:6912615-6922615 GCF_036669935.1 Montipora foliosa | reverse complement strand
TATCGAAAACTGCGAGTTACACCCCTTAAATTTAGAAAAAATTACGAAATGCATGTTTTTGAGATTCCAAAATAGAAACATCAAAGTTCTCATTTGAGTACGTGGTGTTAAAATGTTCAGTTTTATTAAGCATTCATGCAAAGCGTTTTACAGGCTTAGATTAACACCAGAAACCTCTACAGTCAACTTTAAACTGTAATTTCCCTCCCATTCATGAACGTTGCACAGAATTAGCTAAAAAGAGTTATGAACAAGCATGAAAACTAATTTAGCCTCGGAAGAGACCTGAACTGCTGAAGTTGTTCCAAAAAGTTCAAGGCAACTCAGTATATATATTTGTTGATGCTCTATTTCACCAGGGTGGTTAAAATAAGGAAATCATAGTTACCTTGGACACTATGGATTATCAAGAAGCAAACACTTAGCCAAAGCGGAAAACTTCCTTGAATGCGGTGCATGGTGTCCACCTCCTCGAATCAGCACCACTTTAATATAATGCCTTTTCTATGAATTGCTAAACTTTATATATTTCCCAGGTTCACAACTTGGCGTATCCAATAACAAGTGAGAATTTAGAGTTTTCCTTTGACATTTTTTTTGTATTCAGTTCTCTGCCTGTAATCGCATTAAGTTTGACACTATTGTCTAAAGGAAGACTAGTTGAACATTTACGTGTATATGTTGTGGTTTAATTTTGTTTTTTGGTTTGAAAAGTTAATTTTTGTTCAAACCAGTTTGCTGGTTTAATTGTTTTAGAACACTGCCCATTTTAACATATTTGGATATCTTTCTGTAATTAATTTTACGGAGTATGTACAAAATAAACTAGAGAAATCATTTTAAGATTATTATGATGGATTGTTGTCTCTGGTGCTATCAAAGACAATAATTAGTTATGCACGTGAACAATAATCTTTGGTCTTTAGGGATAATCGTGCAAGGCTTGGTGATTAGGGTTAAGCTGTCAATTAGGTTTTCGCACTTATTTGAAACGGATAGCACCCGGGGGGGGGGGGTACTCCCTTATAAGGGCTTAATGGGGACGTGCGGCCAGCCAGGGTATGTTTTTTGGGATTTTTGTCTTGAACAGGGTATCGAATTTATCATTTTTTGTCTTAATCAGGGTATCGATTTATCAATTTTTGTCTTAAACTGGGTTAAATGTCTTAAACAGGGTATCAAAAATCGGAATTCTGTCATAAAATGGGTAGGAAAATCAGCGATATTTGTCTTAAACAGGGTCAGGGTATGAGGGGCCGCGCCGCACCTCCCCAACCAGGTATACATCGACTACCCCCCCCCCCCCCGGGGATAGCAGTTCAGGAGGTGTATGACAACTGCAGACTGCCTACAAATAGCACTGATAAATAGTGCTTAAGTCTATACCCATTTCAAATAACGCTGAGAAGCAGTATTTAAGTCTAAGCACCCATTTTAAAACGATTAGCTTTAACTGCGAGTTACAGTTAGTCTGCGGTCTGCAAGTGTCAGACACTGCATTCTAGGTAAGGAATTGGCACGCATTGTTGTGATTGTAGTAATCACGTATTTGCAGTGTTTAGTCTCAAACAACCGCTGTCTTGGTTTTTGGGCTAAGAATATTGGCTCATGGTTGGTGGAAGTAAAGTATTCTTTCACATGTAGGATAAAGGGGTTAAGTTTGTAAAAAGCTGTAGTGCTTTTGAAATAAAGAAAAGGGTTAATCAACTAAGTTGATATGGTAAATTGATCACTGTAAAGAAATTTGAAAGCTGACGTTTGGAGTGTTAACCCTTCGTCAGAGCTAAACCCTTTTCTGTCTGTCACAACTAGGACTACTTTTCATAATGAATAAAACAGTGATATTTCCAATAATGCCTTTGGCAATATAACTTGTGTAATAGAAGATTTAAAATATTTGTCTCTCAGATTTCAATTAAATAGAGCAGTATACAACTGGAAAGTAACTACATTACACTAAACGTAACGATGGTATTATTTGTACTGTTGCAATATTAATTATATACTATAATTTATCTTGAAAGAAAATGACTCATTTTGCAAAATGGCCTGTTAACAAGCTGAATTTAAAACAAATGTCTTTGAAATAATCGAAAGTAAGATTCGTAGCGCCGCAGAGGTTTAATGTTGTAGGAGAAATAAGTCATTGGACTTCTCCACACTTGGTCACTACTCGAACACGATGGTTTTGGATCTCAGTTATTAGTGCGAAGTCCGAAGGACGGAGAACTATTAGGTTTAGAATGGGGCATGATATCTCATTTCCTGATGAAAATTCCGGTGTCAGATGTCAATATTCCAAAAGGTCGGACACAATATGATACCTTACGTAACGCAAAATAGGTTGAAAATTCTTCGAGTTCTTTGTTAGACCACGCGTAGTGGTAAGTATCTCGAAATATTTCATCTAGAGGAAGGGGAGTCTGCTGGCCTTTTGAGAACACACTAGGAAACGTCGCTGACCTACTCCCCTTAAGATAATCTGTGGAATATTGTGGTTGATATCCGAAATTGTCGACGGCGAGGGAAGGGTTAGTCGTTTGTCCCGTTCATAGCGGATTAGTCCTCCATTTTTAATGTGGAAATTCACATTCTACGGCCAGACCGACGTACGGGCTGCAAAACAAATTTTCGCTACGTATAAAAGGGAAATTTTGGTCTATTTTGTTGTTTCTGTTTTAACTGGAGGGAATCTACGTGCCTACTGTACAACAACAAGCACATTTATGGCAACTAAATTACTGTGATAGCCTTTGTTTTACTCAAATGTGCCTTTGTGGCTTTTATTTTCCTTTGCTTTTAAGATTGGCAAATGATGTTGAAACAAACCCCGTTGATCAGCGCTCTGGACCAAGGTCACTTCCTGCTTTCACCGAACGTGCTCCCACGTGCAAGACTTTGCACTAACCGTTTGGTACCGCTCGTTGTTCCTAAAAGCATGTTGGGGTACAAGGGTGGCATTTTACCATCAATTCGACCGTGACTGTGTGCTTGGGACAAGATTTGAAACAGTTCCCGTTTTGGAATTACTTTTTTGCTGTTTCCTGTAAAGAGTTCCAGTAACCCAATTCCTTTGATATAATATAGATGTGTGAAGGAAGGAAGGGTGGGGTAGGATGGAGGTAGTGGAGAAGATCAGGGAGGGGTAGGTGAATAAAAGGAAGGGAAAGATGTCTAGTGAGCACTAAACTGCTGGCAGGATTTTCGTCCAACATAATCAGTTGTGATTCCCAGAAAGGAAATTGATACACGCTACAAGGTCATGCAACTTTGGAAAATTAGTGAATCACAAAGGGCTTATTCAAATATTCCTCTCGACTGGCTTTCGTTATTTTTTGCTTTCACGGAAAAAAATCGTCTTCTTCAAAACGTACTTCACTCTGATTAGTAAATTATAAAACTGAAGATTAATTTTGTCACGCAAAGGAAACTAACAGCGTCTGATCTGATGATCTTCTTGGTAATTGTGTTGATTTGAGCATAATACGCCGATCACAAAATTGGGGTCCAGAGCCTATAATAGTATCTTTTGAGATTCTGTTCAATCGATCTCTTCGATCTGAAGGTCCGCTGTGAGCAGCGGCCTGACAGCGGCCGATCTGGCCGGTAGCTGGGGACCACTGTTGGGCTTAAGGGAGCCTCCACAGGCCAAAATTGGTCAGTGAGATACTGTATGGACTTTAAGCCCGCAGAAAAGTCTTTTCATACTATGATATGGCTATGATGTGAAACACAATCAAATTTGATTGAGGTATACTAATCTATGAAGCATGCGTTCTCAGCACACTCCTGTGCGGATCGGATTATACACATAAAGGCAAATAAATGATGATGATGATGATCATGATGAAACATGGACCATGCACGTCTTTCATCTGAGATGCCTCCGTAAGATCTTGGGCATAACTTGGAGTGACAGAATAACCAACACCGAAGTGCTGGAGCAAGCAAATCTTCAAAGCATGACAACAATCTTGTGCAAAAGAAGACTGAAATGGCTAGGACATGTGAGAAGAATGGATGATACACGCATTCCAAAACAGCTCCTCTATGGGGAATTGGCTTAGGGTAAGAGACAGAGGGGAAGACCGAAACTGGGATATAAGGACACCTGCAAAATCAGTCTTTCAAGATGTGACATAGATCTTAAGACCTGGGAAGAAACAGCTGAGGACAAAAAAACGTGGAAAACAGAACGGAAGAAAGGAACTGTCCTACTAGAGAACAGCATGATCAACAATCACATTGAGAAACGCCAGCGCCGAAGCGACAACAACAGAAACAGTGAGCGCTGTGGCACGCCACTGATAAGTACATACTGTGACAGAAGTTGTGCTTCCAACATTGGCAGAATCGGGAATGAAGAAAGCCGCAAGAGAAGGATGTCTCATCTGTGAACCAGAAAACGACAGATAGTTCTCATTTAGTCTACTAGCTGCAAAGACCGTCTGTATAGACGCAAAGAGCCTATTATTATTATTATCATCATCATCATCATCATTATTATTACTGATCTTACGCAATGATTCTCTTGATTCAACTTTCAGTTGAACCAACTACTGGAGAGGACCCTTTTGCCAGTCTCAAAAGCCGATAATGCTGTAGCTTGCATATTAGGATCAGTAGATGACGTCGTCGATATCGTTGCAACATGACGTAACCAAAAGTAAACTAGAAACTAGTTCTTGCACTTGTAAGGATTTAAGGACGTTTCGTAGGTCTATGGGTATCTGAAGGCTGACAACTTTTCAGGAGCTTCTTGGATCGAGACAATTGATTTGCCTGATTGGTGCATTCTTGAGGCTGCTTTCTCGAACGTTCCTAAACTTATCGGTTGTCACAATTCGCACAGACAGACAACTCTTAAAAGACAAATCGCACAGACAGACAAATCTTAAGACTGAAGAGGCTTTGAGTCATCAATTTTAACAATCATTTTGTTTTTTACCCTGCGGGCATCTGGTTTTTCCCAAACTCTTCTCGAAAGAGAGACCAGAGCGAGCAACCGTTAGATTTTTCATTGATCGTGTGCAAAGTACGTCACGCCCCACGTGATGAATTTGACATCACTTCAATATCACTTCGTCCTATTCCATTACACAGCAGGCTCGCCCAAATGCAGCAGTTACGTAGCTGAACGCATGCGCAAGCGGAAAAACAAGTTTACTAACTCGTTTTACCGGTTCAAATTTAATTTATTCGTCCTTTTTTGGGAGCCTAAATTTAGCCTAGAGAAAACTTAGGGTCAGGTTAGGATTAGTCTTGGTTATTACACGACTCACTATAGAAACGAAAATACTGAAAAGAACTGTGGTGCAACTGGCTTGAGCATCTTCGTCGTTGTTGGGTGGTGGTGAAGACACAGGACTATAGAGTTCCGAGTTCGAGTACCGGTAAGTGTTGAGAGTGAATGAAGATGTGTTGAGATGCGTAAGACAGAGCTTTAGGGAAGAGATCTATAGGTGTTTTCAGTCCTTTTTTTTTTGGAGGGGGGGGGGGGGAGGGGGGAGGTCAATAGCTGCTTTCAAACTAGGTAGAGCGTATCTTCAACCAAGGTAAAATGAGGATCACCAATTTAACCCAGGTAAAAACAGATTCAACCTGAGCCCGGATTTGACCGACAACATATATTCTTTGATTACAGCATGTGACATTTTCGTTTTATTATTGGGGTATCAATTACAACAGTTTGGTGTCTAGATTTGTATCGTGTTACACTGATGGTGTTGAAGTATTTTTGGAGCAAGACTGCAGCTGATAAAGCCTGATATAGCACACCTAATGTATTGCAGAAATGTTATTAGCATCGCACAAACGGCTAGTACTAGTTCTGTTTTTGTTTTTTTTTTCGCTAGTCTTGCGCTTTAGAAAAAGAAAGAATTTTATGCGGTTTAGTTAAAAACATATAATTGTATTGTATTTACACATTTGCATCACACAAAATCATATTCTTTTCCAAATCTCAGCCTCGGGTTTCTTCATAAACTATCTCAGTTAAAATTTAGGAAATGTCAGCATCGATATTATAATAAAATATATTCTTATCAAAAGAGTGTAGAGCTGCTTAAACCGCTCGTTATGTCTACCACAAGACTCCAAAGCTCATCCTTTTCTTTAACCAGTGAAACGTCATAAAATATAAAATGGATTAATAATAAATTCCTGTCTTAGTTTGCGGCCTTAAAGTGGCAATAAGTTGATGGACTGACTTCGGATTATAATAGGTAATACGTGGATGGAATGACTGACCTATCTTTGTTGACGTTCGTAACACATGATATGCTCCCTCACGGTTCCTTGGTTCAGAAACGAAATTGGAGATCCTCTAAAACAAATTTTAAAAAAGAGTCTGACAGACTCGCAAGCTAACTTCTCGCTTTACAGTGTAGCTTAAAAAAGATTATAGAGAAAAGCGAAAAAAGGAAAGTTGAAACTACTTTTCACATGGCACAAAAAGAAGACTATGACAGTTTTTCCCAAAGACAAATAAGGGGCTACGTAAGTAGAGTATTTCTGTTTTTTCGTCAGTTCGGAACATAAATGAATATAAAACGCTTTGTTTCGCCCGAAAACATGCAATGAAACACACAAAATTATGTCAAGTTTTGAGGAAGAGTTGATCATCATTTTGGTAAAAAAATAAACACACTTGTTTTCAAGTGTGGTTGAAAGTGTGCAAGTTCTTCGAAAATCCGGGTTTTTGAAATTAGAAAAGAAATCAGATATCATGTTTTAAAGACAATTGAAAATATATGGCCCCTATCTGTTGCTATGGTGACATCACAATAATCACGTGCATCCTACCCTAACTTTACCGTGACATGAAGACAAGTTGTAGAGACAAAAGTCCCTTAAGACGTTTTGTGATTTTTAAGCAAAAACAAGTCATTGTTAGTTCACTCGTAAATTATTATTCCTTTCACAAAAGTCCATTTTTTTAACATTAGAAATGCTATTTACTAAGTAAATGCATCCATTTACCAATTGTTCATGAATATTTAATCTAAACAGTAAGACATTCGTCTTTTTTGCAAAACGGCTGTATAAAAGATTTTTTTCCATTTCAGAAAATGTTATTATGATACCTTCCAGAAGAGACGTCGAAAAATTGCACGAGAAAAATTATGCGATTACTTGTTAAGGATAAACATGCAAAATTCCACCTTTATTGCACTACGGTAATTTCAACCGTATCTGCACGTTTACTGCACTCTGTTTGGGATTAATTGACGTGCTCTCAGTCAATCAACACGCTAAAATTTTTGCATGTATTATATATCAGTTCTCCAGTAATAAATATTAATCCAGATGTGGAATAAGTTTTCAAAACTATTACCTGTCCAGCTTTGAATAGAATCAAAAGGCTAGATTTTTGAGGGCTGCAGTTTCTATTATTCCAATACAATCTATCAGAATTTCTAATTCGCTTTTCTCTCCTGGCTTAATAATTTCTAGATTTTCCTACTACAGTAAACCAACTCTGCCACCAGAACCAATCATCAGACTGGAGTGATGAATTTAAGCAATATAGAGGACGTTTTTCATGTTTCCATAGCCTCATCTAAACATGAGGGGGAGTTGAGAGAATTCGAGACAGTTACATGTATGCAAATCCGAGACGCAGTTGAGGGTTTGCATAACTGTCAAGAATTAAATTATTTCTCAAAGATAGTTGGACAAATGAAGGAAAATGCTGGTTTTTTCACTTCTTGATTCAAACAGATTTTCTTGATACACACTCATAGTTCCTACCAGCCAATCAAAACACACGTCTGACAATACATAACCAATCAAAATTTGTGTGATGTTACAGCCGTGTTTCCATACTCTCATCTAAACACAGCTATTGACCAATGAGGGTGTACTATCCTAATTATTTTATAAAAACTCATGTCCAGAATGACATACATGTAGATATTTTACAATCATGTTATTATCCACTGTAGGTCATTGTCTAGAAGCCAAAGTACTAGAAAATGGCATAATAGTGGAATCCCTTATTGAAAGGTTTAACATATAATATGTGCAGACATTTTGCTCAATTTTTAATTTTTTTCCTCACCCCTTTGGGGCTTGGAAAAATGCTATGCAACTTGCAAAATATCCATGTGTAATGTATGTTAAACCATTCAGTAACTGTAAGGTGTATATATTCCCATGTAATCCATTTGATTGTTAGCCCTAGTAATGGAAATAGGCCAGTTCAAGGGCAGAAAAAAACTGTGATCAAGATGGACTTCATGATTAGATCGGCATTGCTCTCCTGACTGAGCTACAATGTCAGACAGGAAAAGGTTATGGGAATTTGAAACATCATTCTACTTTGAAGGAATGTACCCCTTTCAAATTTCATGAAGCCATTACAGGCCCTCTGCTTTGATGAAATGTTACCTGAAGTTAGCAGATAAAAGATGGAATCATTCTTAAGACTTTTTTAAGGACTGGTTTACACATACACATTATTATTATTATTATTATTATTATTATTATTATTATTATTATTATTATTATTATTATTATTATTATTATTATTATTATTATTATTATTGTGATAAAAAGAAATAACGTTTCAGAGTCATCATGACACCATCATCAAGTTCAGAGATATAAAATTAGCTATCATTTTAATCTTCTGTGAGGGGGTTATTTTGGTCCACAACAGGCCATTTTCGAAATATCAATATTCAGCTTGATAGTGAGGCAGAGAGGACACAAACAATAGAAACAAGTTGCAATGAATGTGAAAGATATTAGCATATCATCCACTTTCCTTTGTCTTTGTCCTTTAAACCTCTCTTCCAAGCTGAATTTTAATATATCGAAAGTGGCCTATCGAGGAGGATGAAGATCAAAGGTGTAGAGTGTGTGGCCAGGAGGTGGAGTTGGTTGGGCATGTAGGGAGTGGCAATACTGGTTTGGTGCAGAAGGATTATCGGAGAAGGCATGATCAGATGGGGTTGAGGGTGTACTGGGAGCTTTGTCAGAAGTATGGTGAGAAGTATGCTGATGTGTGGTATAAAGAGGTTCCCGATGAGGTGGGGATGTTGAAGGATGGGAATGTGGAGATCTGGTGGGATAGGAGCGTCAAGACAACACAAAAGATGGGACATAATCATGCAGACATTGGTGGATCAAGTGGCTCAGGAATGGACATTTGTCATTTTCTTGTTGCCTTGAGATAAGAACGTGGCGACTAAAGAGGACGAGAAAGTCATCAGCTGGTCTCATCTGGCAAAGAAAATAAGGAAGATGAATTGGGTGTCAACGAAGGTTGTGCCGTTAGTGGTGGGTACTTTGGGTGTGGTGTCTTGTCGGTTGGAGGGTTTTTCGAAAGATCTTAGGATTCCAGATGTGTTGGGAGGAATGCAAGTGTCTGCAGTCATTGGAACCACCCTAATCCTCCAGAAGATGCTTACTCTCTAATCCCCAGGTCCAGGCTAAGGCTAAGTAGTGTTTATGCCTGCAGGGTTTGAATACCATCTCCTCACAGGTTGTTCTGTTTGCAGAAAGTCAAGCATCATCATCATCATCATTGTTATTGTTATTCAGTTTATCTAGTTCCTGAAACACTATCACCAGCTGAGCAAAAATGCAAATCAACTGACTAACCAAACCCTTGTCTAGATTGCGAATAATTTTTGTTGCTATTCAGCCTCGGTCCATTCCTGTCCTTGTTCTTGATTAAATTTGTCCATGATCTTTGGTTGTAATTCTCATCTTCTTCTTCCTCCATTTCATAAATTTTCTTGGGTTTCTCAGGCTTGAGGCGATTCATTCTTGCTCTTTTCTCCTCTTCAGTCATGGCTGCAGGATCAATTGGCTTTTTGATTATTTTGTAAGGTTCTTCATACCTTATAAAGTATGTGGAACCATCAGGTTGTACCAACCGAACCTTGTACATGCGAGGATAGGTTGCTTTAGGTATCCGTGTGATTGCTGCACTACAAATGCTAGAAAAGAAAAAATGTTGCAGGCTGTTGTTTTATACGGGGAGTATATT
>NC_090878.1:6835115-6910115 GCF_036669935.1 Montipora foliosa | reverse complement strand
AAACCATCCATTCTTGCAGTACCAAACAAGGTGAATACCGGTATTTCATGTATCATTGATTCTTATTCTTTCAATTGCCTCTATCATCATCAGCAGCAGCAGCAGCATCAGCAACGCCACCATAACCATCAGCATCTTTGAACTTTATCTCATCCTCCCTTCCTGTCAAGAAAACCCCTGGCTGTATAACCACCCATGTTCTTTATGCATCTTACAAAACATTAGAGGAATGGGATGAAGAGTCCTGAATTAAAGTGGTACTATGATCAAAAAATCATTTCCTTTTTTCTTCAGATTTTGAAATTTTGTTCGCTTAACACCTAACTGGCAAAATTTGAGCTTTGAGTTTTATCCAAATGCTATTTATTTTGAGTGTAAGTTTTGGATTTCATGGTCTGCCATTACTCACGTTCAAAACTGGCCGATTGGACCTCAGAGGGTTGGATCTAGAGAAAATGAAGTCATCTACTCACTAGCTTAAAATGTCAGCGTGTCAACGCAATTTATTAATATGCAAAACACGGGTTGAAAAGTCTGAAAGCCCGAAATTCCCGTGCTGCATATTAATTAGGCCGCGTACACACGCATTGCATTCTTAAACTAGTGAGTATTTGACGTCATTTTCTCCTCGACCCAGCTCTCTCAAGATTTTAAGGTTAGTAATGGCGGACCAATAAATAAGAAAATTCCAGCTAAAATAAACAGGTGTCTTTTTAAAATTAGAACTTAAAACTTGGGTGAGTTAGTGTTTAGTTAACATAGTTTTGAAATCCAAAGGAAAAACAAAATTTTTTTTTGGTCGTAGTACCACTTTAAATGTAAATGGCTGCTTTAAAGCTACCAACAGCTGCATCAGGTCACACAACCATCTTGCAACTATAATCAACTTCTGTAATTGCCACCATCATTTTTTTATCAGTTTCGTACTTGGGCAAATGTTGAAGCATCTATTTTGTTGTTTATTTTAACTTTAACAGATTTTTACATAGGTTGTTTTTAAAGAGTCCATTAGGAAGAAATCAGTGAAAATTCATGGGAATGGTATTGGAAAAGCAACTCTTATATGCTCTTTGGATAAAAATTATACTTATCATGACAACACTGAAAGGTATTGAAGCAATATTACCTGATTAATCAGTATGGAAATAAATAGGTTTGAAAGAATTGTCAGTAATACTAATAGTAATAGTAATACCAGTAGTGAAAGTCATGGCTGCGAGCATACAAGATGCTGCGAGGAGTCAGGGAGCAGCTTTTTGCAACATCAATTCTAGGAAACCAAAAGCAAACCAGCCAAAAGATGTATGGAACACTTGACGTGTGTTCTCTTTGTTCTTCAATCACACAAAAATTTAGCTTACGTTGTTTTTGCCTGGAGCCCTTCTTATTTAATTTATTTGTATTTTTTCACAAAGTTCCAAACGATCATTATCAGTATATGTGTGGTTGACATGACATCGAAATAGAATAATAATAATGTCTACAGTACCTTATGAATTTTAATTTGTCTGTTTTAGATCAGTGCCCTTTGATCACTTGCATGTAGTAACTAGACAATCAAAGCCTTTCCATGTCCTCCTTTAACCCATTGACTCCTGGGGCTTTCCCAGTGACAATTCAAATTGTGTGGTGTTAGAGTAGTAAAATACTCTCAAACTGGCATTAAACAGAGTAAAATACTGAGTATGGCCGGTTCAGGCCAGTTCAGGCATCAAAGTGTTAATTAATTGAGGAATGCAAACTTTCAAAACTCTGCTCAATTAGGGAAGTTGAACAGACGGGCAAAATTAATCTTGAAAAACAAATGGCCTAGCTCTCTTTGCTTAATTTTCTAAAGTAAAATCTCAAGTAATTGATTGATTTTTTGTCCTGTTTTTTCTTTTTTCTAGTATTTGGGTTACAGTCAGAGTGGTACATTTCTCTTCATTAACAGTGCTCAATGCTGTTATCGGCTGGCTGTATTTTGTTGCATGGTCTGTTTCTTTTTACCCACAGGTAAGATATATAATGCTTCTTCCTTATTTTGATGAGGAGACACTATGAGCAGCTACTGGTGTCCAAATAAGTATACAGTGGTTTCAGTAAGTACCCACAGCGTATGATAATCATCAGCTACATGTATTTCATTTAGAGAATTAAGTTGGCTACTTTTCTCCCTAAATTTAAGTTAGTAATGGGGGTGCAAGGATGGCACAGTGGTTAGAGCAATCGCTCCCACCAATGTGTCCCAGGTTCAATTCCCAGACTCAGTGTCATACATGTACGTGGATTGAGTTTGTTGGTTCTCTACTAGGAACCAAGAGGTTTCTTTTCTGGGTACTCTGGTTTTCCCCTCTCCTCGAAAACCGGCACTTGATTTGATTTACATTGATTTGTCATTTTTGAAAATGACAACACTTAGGTACTGTACTCAAACCGACCAGCATCTTCAAATGTCATTGAAATCCCTGCCTGTAGAATTTCACTTGAGTTACTTTTGAGGCATATGAAGAGTATATGTAGTTGAAAGGAGGAGGTTGAGGAAAAAATGGCTGTTTCATAGAAAAGAGGAGGAAGTAGATAGGAAGGGGAATACATTATAAGAAGTGGGAAGAATGACTATATAAGAAATGTTGTACGTCAAGCGATGATCACTAAAAACTGGATAAAGACGTTTTGACCGAAAACCTTCAGTCATCCTCAGTTTGAATTTGACAAAAAAGTACACGTGTTCTCTGCGTGAGAAGAAGAAGCAGTGTGTATAAAGGTATATTAAAGATGCTTTTCTGAGGGGTCCCTACCTAGTATTTATTATTGCACCCTCCCTCCCTTCTACCTCTTGTTTAACCCTGATTGCCTGGCTACTGTGTAAGTAGACTTTATTGCCAACCCCCTGTCCTCTCGAATTCTGTCTTTCCTGTGTTAACTGCAGATGTCGTCTTCCATTTGCAGATTTACCTTAACTGGAAAAGGCAAAGGTATGATCAATTTGATTTAACACCTGTACTGACTCTCCAATTCAGTTAAATACTTTTTATGAGCTTGATACTTGCATCAATAACAGTTATGCTTTTTGCCTCAGTGTAACTGGACTCAACTTCGATTTTGTTGCCTACAACATCACAGGATTCATAGCATATGGCTTGTTTAACATTGGAATGTTTTGGATTCCTGAAGTACAGGTTAAAAGCTTTTCGTTTGTCATAAAAGTTTCGTGTCCATTTCATGTTCATGAATATATCTATAGAAACAGTGTATTATAATTAAACATCATGCTAATGGTATTCTAATGGTGTGCTTTAAATGAATGTACTTCCTTACAGCGTGAATACTTTGCGAAGCACCCAGGAGGAGTAAATCCTGTCCAAACAAATGATGTGTTCTTCACAATCCATGCTATTCTTTTAACATTTATAGCAATTCTTCAGTGCTTATTTTATGAGGTATGTCCAGAGTACAATCTTTTACATTTGTAATACATTTGAAATTTTCATATTTTATTATGTGGCAAGCAGACTAAATTGAGCATTCTGATTGGCTGGTTTTTGGTAGGGGTTTTACAGTACATACCATTACCATGCAAATGGACCATTTCCATATTTTTTCTCTCTCTCAGGAAATTCAAGTTGAGTGAAACACAAAGAGTGTTTTAAAAGTGGAAATTAATTTGTTCATTACAACAGTAAAAAAATATTATTGTAGCAAGTGGAATTAAGTTTTACACGTAAATTGTTGCTGTTCAAAGTTCGCTGATGGGAACCAAGTGGAGAAGTGTCTGTTCGCTCAAAAAGATGCCATACAATAAACAATTTACTAACCTCTCATGCTTTGTACTGCACTGGGGAATGTTGGCCCTTGGTCGTTTTTGTATGGACCTCGCAGCCCTTGGTCTGTACTGCCATGAACTCAGGCCAATATTTCCCAGTATGGCCCTTGTGCTTTGTTACTAAGACGTAAAATATGAAGTGTTTATAAATAATGTACATTAAAACTTGTGTTCATCTTTTTTTCAGCGTGGCGATCAAAAAGTATCTCTTCCTTCCAAAATTCTGTTGTCCTGTACCTGGTTGTTTGCTGCCATTGCATTTGTTGTGACATTATGCCGCAAAATCACTTGGTTGACGTATCTTTATTACTTTTCGTATATCAAAATTGGTGTCACACTCATCAAGTACATACCCCAGGTTTGTTTGTAAAGCTGCCATTACATGTACCTAAATTTGACGCAATTCTTGTAATTTGATGATAGCTTAGTCCTCCCATCCCATACAATCAATCCATCTGATTTGGTCCAGTTCCATGCATCCATCTGAACATTTAATTGGTGACAGGATTATCTTTGTATCTGAATGCTGATACTTGCTTATCTCTTAAGTTTCCCAAATCAATCGTAATCATAAATTTAGCCTTCCTTCACATTTGTGCTATCAACATCAAGCATCCTTACATACATTGTACATTGTACTTGCCAGAAACACAAGACATGTTTATTTACTTATTTACGGGAAAGGAAAGGAAAGGAACTTTATTTAAGTGTCTAATCTTCTAGCGCCGTAGAGCACTAATTGGGGACACTGTAAATTGAAATTAACAAGTTGACACAAATGAAATCAAATTTTGGTTTTTGAGGAGAGGGGAAACCGGAGTACCCGGAGAAAACCTCTCGGTGCAGTAGAGAACCAACAAACTCAACCCACATATGACGCCGGATCTGGCAATCGAACCCGGGCCACATTGGTGGGAGGCGAGTGCTCTCACCACTGTGCCATCCCTGCACGTCAGCCAACTCCTCACATTTGAGGATCATTGGCTGGAATTTGACTGCTTGATCAAAAGTAATTCTTGAACTCTCCTTTGAAGGCTTGGATGAACTTTCGTCGAAAGAGTACAGTAGGATGGAGTATTGGAAATGTTCTTCTTGATTTCACTGGAGGATCACTGAGTATTTTACAGATGTTTCTTTTAGCTTATAACAATAGTAAGTGATCTGTTGTTTCCTTTTGCCACCTTTAAATCCCTGGTTGGACCAATTTAAGGCCAACCTGACTCTAGTAAAATTTAATGTCTGTAATGCATAAACTGGATATCAAAAATCATTGCATTGTACAATTCTCAGTTTTTTGCATGTAGATCCAAAATTGCAAAGGATGCATGCTCAATTTTGGTGAACATCTTAGTGTCCCTAATGTAACAAATTATTGTTAACAGTTGCAGTGTACAAAACCCTTGACTTTAAAGAAGCATGAATGTTAAAACTCTATTATTGGAAATATGTGGTTGACACGTACATGTAGACTTTTTAGGAAACTTCGCGATGTCCAATCTCCTGTCTGTCCAGACACAATAATTATTTATGTTTTAAAAGCTGAGGAGAATGGTAGGAGGACATTTCGCGATGCTGATCAAAATTGGCATGCATTACTGTAACAGTCATTACAAAACTTGCAATCCTGGATACATATAGATCTCTTATTTTTTTGTTGATTATTGGAAATGGTTGTATTTTGTAACTTTCACATACTAACCAAAGTTATGCTTAAGTTGTTGATTATCTGTGGACTGACTTGTGATTGACTGTCAGTTGTGTGTTACAGACTGTTGGTTGCCAATGGATCAAGGAAGCTCTTTGTCATTGTCACGTTTTGAATATTACAATTTTCTGTTCAGAATCATAAAATTATTTTCAAAGTTCCATAGTTCAACAGCCTCATCTGGCAAACTACCAGTACTTAAAAATATCCCACAATGACATCTTCGTGTAAGTAAGGCTATGATAACTGTACATTGTTGCTTTCAATGTTGTATTTTTCAGATGACTGGAGGTCAATATTTGGCGACTTCACAAAGTTTGGTTTGGGGGCTATTTCAATTTTGTTTGATGTCTTCTTTATGGTTCAGCATTATTGCCTGTATAATCACCAAAAGGACAAGAAGTATGAAGAAATTGGTGAAAAAGAAGATTCAAGCATTTATGCAAATAAGTCTATGAAGTCTATGTATGGTAGCCTTCCATCTCATAGTCAGTAGTAAAACCCTTACAATAAATTATTTCTAGCTTCTTATTCAACTTATTAATAAACTGTAAAGAAAAAACAAAAGAAATGTTTTATTGTTAGATGGCTGTGTATGTAATACAAAGTCACAGCAATTTTGCATGTGTTACAGTAATTTTGGTCTTGAGGGGGTCAGATTTACACTTCAGGTCCCAGTTGTTCAAACGATGGATAGCACTATCCGCCGGATAAATCACTATCCACTGGTTAACTCAATTGTCTATCCCAGTGTTTATCTGCTGGATAGTGGTTTATCCGGTGGATAGCGCTATCCATCGTTTGAACAACTGGGGCCAGGAATTGACAGGTTTAAGGTTTCATCCCTAAGAAATTCCTGATCTTAAACTCTGAAAAAATAAACCTCAATGTGTATATGTTATGCAAAATTGATAAGGATGAGGGAAAAAAAATATGTTATTCACCGGCCAGGAGGTTCGTACGGGGAATAACGAGGTCTCGAGTACAGCCCAAAGCTGGGAACCATTCCTTAAGGCTGGCCTGCCATGCTTATTATCAAAAGAGAAATATCGGGCAATACCACAATGATCGGTTTATTTCGGTTCACAATATTTATTAATTTGTAGAGCAACAAAATATATTTTTGGTCCTAATCACACAAGCTCACGCAATCATGAGTGCTAGGACTCCCCCCCAGTTGTTGGGCAGGATAGAAAAGTCCGTTTTAATATTCATATTTTCGGTAGCACATGGGAAATGATTAAGTCACAGTGCAGTGACCTGGTTGAACAGAGTTTGGCAAATCTCACTTGTGCTTGATACAAAGTTTTTTATCATGTTTTATGGAGAGACTGATACAGCATATGTATTTAATACGAAATATCTATTTCTTGTAAATAAGATTATTTTCATCTTAGATTCCCACCTCATTTAAATAACATTGAAGAGGTTGTACTAAGATTCTTATCACAGTAATTTTATTTAGAGAGACAATAAATATGGATTTTTGTTTTGAAAAGCCAGGCCACAGTTCTCTAGACAATGTGCCCCTCTCACGACTCATGCAAAACTGGTTATAACAAAAATTTCATGTGCATTCTCACAAAAGAAAGATGCTGGAGGTTTTGTTTTTCTTGTTGTGGAATAGCACATGTCAAACCCCAAACGTGTAGACTGCAAATTCAATCTGTTACTTTTTCATAGTTGCTGGAACTGTTCAAGGGGAGGAGCTGCAAGATAAATCTTCTCACAGCTTTTCCACTTGCATGATTTTCGCTGCTATGAAAAACTGGAACACATGCTCACAAACCTCATACAAAGCTCCACATGGAAGCTCTCTTAAATGGCTATTTTAGAGTTTTATAATGTTATTCTCGCAAACCACAGGCTTGTGAAGCAAGGCTAGACTGCGAGCAGTCCCTCCATAAATTTCCGAGGCAGTCGTGTTTTGTCATGCAAACAAATAAAAAGACTGACAGAGGCTTGGGAAGAGGAGAGAAAGAAGGGACTGCACCCGTTACTCTGACTGACACGTTCAGAATGACCAATTCTGTTAATCTAATCAGTAAGTGATACGACAGATGGTTCCCCAGAAATCTGACAGCAGTGCATTATATTGTCAAGGGACCAATCCGAATTTCCTGTTGCTGGTGCAACGGGAAATTCTGAACATGTTGGTTAGAGCAACGGGTGCAGTCCCTTCTTTTTCTCTTCTTCCCAAGCGTCCCTCGGTCTTTTTATTCTATTGCGTGACTGAACACGACTGCCTAAGAAAAGCGGACCGCTCAAGTGATTTATGAAGGGACTGCAAAGGAAGGCTGGAGAGCAGCTCTTGTAATAAATGATGTGGTCGGCTTGCTACCGAAGTCAAAAACAAAAGACTAAACAATTGAAACAATGACTTGGACATAAAAACAATAAAAGCTGCTTAAAATACCAAACAATAGCAGGTTATGACAGCTGCTACTATTCTACTTATACTACCCCTCATTCATCCCCTCTATCCACCTGCACCCCCCCCCCCCCCAAAAAAAAAAAAAAAAAAAAACAATGTGTACAGTGTCATTTCAAGCCATTATCCACCACAGAACAACTATAATACACGAAATACGTCCGTTTCTTACTTCGAAACATAGGACGATTTTTCATGAAGCCATTTCAAAATTCCACGTAATCCTGTACCTTCTCTAAAGCTGCACTCTAACACTGTAATATCTTGCCTTGCACAAGCTAGAATATCTGGAAGCCTTATTAAATTACTTATTTCACTCCGACTCATACAACCTCCTATATCAATCTTGTTCAAAATCAAAAGGACGGGCATATCTTGTGTTTCCTTTGAGGACAGAACTTCCAAGAACTGAATGCAAGACGATGCAATCTGAGTTGGCTTCGCTGAGTCCATAACGTACACAAGGTTACGTGATTCTTTAAAATAATTATTCCAAATCGGTCCCATGGCTCCACCAAGCTCCCTGAAAGTATATTTTCTTTTGTTGTGTGTCAAAGTGACTAAATTAACGCCAACTGTCGGTATGGTTGAAGGGGCTTCTCCAAGATCTTCCTTCTGTTGTGCCTGGGCTAAATTGTGCTGTGCAGTGACTGTCTGAAGTCTTTTAAGCATCAGCGTTTTTCCAACTTCTTCTGGCCCTAATAACAACAGCTGTACCTCCGCCATTTCAATAGCTACACAGAAAGCTACAGACAAGAAATTAAAACGCTAACAGCTGAAAAGTAAAATGGTGGAATAAATCTTGGGTAGCCTTCGGAATACTTCGGTTTTATACGGTTGTTGCCGACAACGCTCCGACGATCGTGTTGATGTGTTTTCCAATATGGCGGACGACTTGGATGCTTTCAACCCAAACGAAGATGGCTATCGTTCATTTGAGGCTGTCTTGCCAGATGTAAGTTCATACAACAGAAATAACAGATATTTATCGCGTATTTAAATCAAGAATTTGTTGTAGTGATAGATCTAGTCTAATATTCACTTCACTGAAAATTCTACACACCCCATCAGTATCACATGATGAAAACAAAACAACTGAAAATGCACTTTACTTTTCAAATTTTGGGAATAAATTAACCGGACAGTTTTCTCAAATGTTGCACAGATAACAACCTTATCATGTAAAATAAAGGAAAGCCGCAAATTGAAGAAAGCACCGACCTAAATTTTGTTTTGAAGCTCTACATAGGAAGAATATTGATTACATTCAGTGCACGTTCCCAGCATACAGAGATTTTTTAAATTTTCACTTTCCATAATATGTAGCAACCTTTTTGGGTTGATTTGGAGGAGGGAGAGGGGTAGAGGGTAAATTTCACTTCACTAAAATTGAGGCTTTTACTTTGAACCACACCTCCCAGTGTTTGTTACTGAAAGATCTTCACCTCCCAGAAAGTGGCAAGTACAAAGTGTTGAGTTTCCATTGTGTAAGAAACAACAAAATATGCACAGAAATCAAAAAAGCTTCTTTAGTTCCAACCTATCAATTGCATACTATTCCTCAGATGGGAAACAAAGAGTGTTTTCCAAACACAGTGTAATGGAGTATAAAACTAGCACTTCACATTACACTCAAATCAGTTATATAGTGTAATGTCATATTAGGTTGGAATGATCTTTAATGTCGATAAGAAGAAAATGTTTAACGATAAAAATCAGCGGTATGACATTTCGACGGGACTTTGTTCATTATCAAATCATTGGTAAAATTAAAACAGTGAATTAGTTTACACGTGCAAATCTCTTTATACTTCTTATATGCATATCAATTTAAGCATTTATCACATCATTTTATATATATGAATATATATATTCACTGTGTCAATTTTACCATTCACTAACTTGATAATGACTGAAGTACGGTCAAAACGATGTCTTTGTTCCGTTGATTTATCGTTAAGAGTTTTAAGAAACCCTAACTTATAAGACGAAAATGGCCTTTAATTAATTTAATCCATTCATTCCTGATGTGGTCCCCATTGGCAAGGAAAATTGTCTGGCATTATAGTAAAATCTACAGTCTTACTCTGAGGAAAGAAAGAGAAAGAGAGTTAAAGCAGACATACTAAGCACTTAATGCCTGGCCCCAAGGGAAACATGGAGTTTTATCTCCCCGAGACCCTCTTCACCTTGGGGAACATAATTTGAGGGTCCAGGGGAACAAAACTCACTGTTTCCTGTGGGGCCAGTCATTAAGTGTTTTGTTATACCTCCCAACTCAAAATAAAACAACACATGGATTTTTACATGGAATTTGCCGCTGTTTCAAAGGTGCACAACCTGATCATGTGCGATTTCAAAGTTCAAGTTGTTGTTTCCCTAGGGAGTTACTGAGTTTTGACCCGTGACACGTGCTCCTCTGGAAAACATATTTGAGTTGGGAGGTATAACAAAATTAATGTAGCTGTTGAGTGGACCTAATTTTTTGTTGCTAACCCATTCATCCCTGAAGTGGTCCCCCACTGTCTGGCATTAGACAGAGTAAATATTATTTTGTGATGAGTCACACATCCCACTTTCAAGATTGAAAGGAAAATATCTGCATCTGATGCATTTAAGTTTTGCCTAATATGAATACTTATTTGTGCAGAGTCCACGGGAAGATGCAGACAAGTCTGAAATTGATTTTTCTGAATCTGAAATTGAGCAAAGCGCTGTATTTCTGGAATCTTTCAAGATGGGTGGTTACGATGAGATGACTCTAGTCAAGGACTTACATGTGACCGTTGATGATCCTGAGAAGCATATGGGGAGCTATGTGAGTTATAATGTGACCACTAAGGTAAGTACATGTTCCTTTCCTTGTCTATTTAAGCAATCGAGGATGTTTTCCGTGTTTCCATAGGCTCATCTAAACATGAGGGGGAATTGGGAGAATTCGACACAGGTATGCAAACCCAAGATGCAAACTTTCTCGAGTGTTTAGGCTATCGAAACACAGAAAAAAGTCCTTTATTGCTTTTATGAAATATTTCTCAAAGATAATTCGACAAATGAAGGAAACAAATGAAGGAAAATTCTTGATTGAAACAGATTTTTTTGATGCACGCTCATATTTCCTACCAGCCAATCAAAATGGGCGTCTGACGTCATATAGCCAATCAAAATTTGTGTGATGTCACAACCGTGTTTCCATACTCTCATCTAAACACAGCTATTGACCAATGAGAGTACACATACTATCTTAATTATTATGTTATAATGTTACATTTGATCATGGCTGGCTATGTGAAGGAAGCAAGGAGGATCTTAGAGTGCAATTATATATCTCATATCTCATATCATTGTATTTTTCTGCAGTTAATAATTACAAGCTAAAATTCTAACTTTTCTGTGGGGTAGAATCTTTCCAGATACATAACCACCCTAGTTGAGGGGAAGATCCTAGTACCATTAAAACTACCAGTACATTAATGTAGAAGATCCAGGTATTAGCAAGTACATACAATGTTCAATATTTTATTATTTTAATTTATTAAAAGGAACAAAGAAGTGGCTGAGTCTTTATTTGCCTATAATAATAAACCATCAATTTTATCACATGGCATGTATAAACCCTCATCCTAACTAAACTGTCTGTTTGTAAGCAAAAGGAAAAGCTGTTTTTACCTCCTCCATGCCTTGTTTCCTTTCTAAAGGACACAACTAAAGGTACAGTGCAGCTGAAACAATGGGAATTTACTCAGAAACAATAGTAGAACCGCTTTGTGCATGATGTAAAACAAGCTAAATTTCAAAGGGTACAGTATAAGCAATATTATTTTTTCCCCTGGGAAAGTTAAAGATGGAGCGTTTGAAGATTTTTAGGATCGTACTTTTAAAACTCTAATATTTAATTACTATACTGGTCATGTTAACTTTGTAACAGGTTCTGTGGTTGCATTTTTTATTGTTTGGTTTATTGTTCCATTCCTCCATGAATGGAAGCTGTTGCTTGACCTGATTTCTGGCACTCACTTGCATAGCAGCACTAAAGAAATTTTATTATCAACATGCTTTCTTTTTCTTGCTGCAGACTACAAGAGGACAGTTTGATCATCCAGAATATAGTGTTAGAAGAAGATATCAAGACTTCCTTTGGTTGAGACAAAGACTTGAGGAAAGCTATCCAACCCACATTGTTCCTGTAAGAACATAATATTAATACTTTAAATAATAATAATAATGCATGCCTACATGGAAGTCTTGCAAGTGCAGCTTTATCGCTTTTGTCATAATTCACTGACTTACGTGAACCACCTTAAGTAATTAAATCAGCTAGAGAAAAACTCAGGTTTTGTTAAAATCGTTAGTCTTAAAAGTGGAGCAGAAGTTCTCTACTATTTATGTACACTGCAATTCAAATAAAGTAAAGATTGAAAGAGCGTGGTCAAATCAAATTTTGGTTTTTATGTGAGGGAAAAGCTAGAGTACCTGGAGAAAAACCTCTTGGAGTACAGTGGGGAAGTAACAAAAACTCAACTTATAATAATTATTAGTTATGACTCTGAGTCCGGGAAATAAATTATGTTGCAAAATAAGACAAGGATGTGGAGACTTTATAGATTTTACCCTGTTTAACGCCAGAAGATTTTATTCTGTCTAACTCCAGATGATTTACTCGTCAGTCGGGGTGGTCCATGGAGGTTCAGGTGTCAATGGGTTAAGCAAGATTTGATGACAATTATCGAGATAGCTTTGCAAAAAAACTATAAAAATCTTGTTGAAAATCACACACTGATTTTGCAACAATAGTCAAGTAATTTGTATTCAGCTTTAGGAGTCTAAAGATGTGTATTTGAGAAATAAACTTAGTAGAAATTATAAACTGGACATGATCTTTTTTGCTAAAACTTGTGCATCCTGCTTAATTGGCAACTGATTAATTAATAGACACCAAATTTACTTTTTGTTGCAGCCATTACCAGAGAAGAAATCATTTTCCAAGCACTTTGACAGATTTAGCACTGAATTCCTCAAGTCTCGTCAAATTGCACTCAACAAGTTTGTTAGTCGGATAGCAGATCACCCTGTGATGTCTTTTAATGACAATTTCCATGTATTTCTTACTGCCAAAACATGGGTATGTATCTTAGACAACTACTTAGTCTTCGTTGCTCAACAGCAGTGGAGTTTTTTTTCCTCGTGATTGTAGTTTTTTCACTGAAATTGTTGGCTGTAGGGAAATCAGATGAGACTTCATGGTTGGGTCTACAACTGTAGCGTGTCTGCTTTAGCAAAAGATTACAGTGCAATACTCTAAACAGGAAGAACTGATGACAACAATAAAAGTGATGATGACAATGTCGATGAGGACAGATATGTCCAGAAATTAACATGATCTTTACTATGATTTACATTTCTTTTGATAGGCCTAAACCTTGCTCCTCAGGTAAAGATAAACAACAGCATCATTTTATTCCAACCTAAAAATAATGCTAAGCCTAACACGTATGTTACTCCTCCAGCGCAGAGAATTTTCAATAATCACCAATGTAATTATACTAACATTCAATGGCAAACTTTCTAAAAGTTTTTGTGAAAAATTGTGGTGTTTTTTTTTTTTTGAAAACTTTAGGAACTCACATCAGTTAAGAAACAGAGTCCTGGATTAATGAGCAGAATGAGTGATTCGATGAGGAATATGGCATCTTCATGGATGCTGAAAAACAGGGAGCCTGAATTTCAGGAAGCGGCTGAATACACTAAAAATTTCAGAGAAAAGATGGTGGCTTTAGAGACAATTTCTGACAAAATAGCAAAGGATAGATTTGGTGAGAATGTGTTTTTTTTTACAGAGGAGTATTGAGAGGGCAAAATTAATATTTTGTTGTCCCTCATCCTTTTTGCAAGTATTTGCTCTTCTGAAAGCATCTTCTTTCCTCATTCTCAACACTTATCCACTGTTAATTTGATATGTTATGCATGTTGGTACATTGTACCATGCAACCTAAATGTTGCGTGTAGGCAAGTCTCGAGCTTATGCAGCAGAGCTCAAGTGCTCTGCCACAGTAATAGGGGATAGCGTTATGATTAACGTTGATTTTTAATGTTGGGGGGAGGGGGATGGGTGAACAGGAGTATGTTACTTGGAGAAAAACCTCTCAGGAAAGAGTAGAGAAGCAAAAAGATCAACCTACGTAATACCAAGTCATGGAATTAAACCTGGGACACAGGTGTGATTGGGACTGTTTTAGAAAATGTGCCTACCCTGCACCATAGTGATTCAAGTTGTGTGTCCCTTAACCAGCAAACCCCTTAAGACTTTGGTGAGCCAACTGATTGGTGTATAGCCACTCAAAAGGACCAAAAGGAACCAAAGAGCTCCTTATGAGTCAAGGATCCTTGCTACAATTGGCATGGTGAGTTATGCCATCAACAATGCTTTGCCTGATAGAACTTGAACAATTACTGGTAAATCAGTGAAATGCGTGTGTGACACACTTTTTACAAAGCTGCCCAGCATTTAAGCAAGATGAATAGAAAAGATCATTCAGTGATTTACTGACATTTGTTCTTGGTTGTTGCCTTGTTGCAGATCTTCTTGAGGTATACAAGGAGTACATTCCAATCTTTAACTTATGGGCAGATGCAGAGTCCAAGCTATCAGACCCTTTACATGCTATGGCTGATGCTTTTGACAAAAATATATCATCTCTTAAATCATTGGTAAGGATGAATATGCATGAGTAAAAGGAACAAAACAAAATATGATGATCATTCTCTTCATCACTTTATACCTACACTCAAATGTATGACATTTCATAGATACTACAAAATACAGCCCTCAGTGCAACCTTTCCAATGTGAGATGGGCAAACTATTTGTACTTAACCCCTTCAATGCTGAGAGTGATACTTAAAGGTTTTACTCTTCCTAACGCCAGACAATTTTACTTGTGAATGGGGATGGCTCAGGGATGAATGGCATAAAGGCCATTTTCTGCTTATCAATATTTAAAAGTTCATTCCAACTTACCGGTAATAAGACATTACATTTAAGCTGAGTTTTTTCGCCTAGCAATAAAACTGTTTCCCCGCCAAAAGTCTCTGAGCGGGTTTCAATGCAAAATCTGAATTGAGAAATAATTTCTTTAAAATCCATACTACAGATTTTGTGTTAAAATGTTCTCATACAGTTGCATTAAAAAATTGTGAAAAACATGATTAACTCGCTGTTTTAGTCACATGATTTACTAAATATGTTTCTGTGTCGAACCATACAAACTAGTTTAATAGAACACACTTGTCAGAAAAAAAGATTAAGGTAGTTAAAAGCCACCCTCCTTAATATGATGATTTATTTTGCAACGGTGTTGTATGAGTTTGCATCTGCCATGCATTATTTTTATTATTTCCACTTTGTACACCAAAGGAATGTTTCCATATTGCTTTTTTGGTTGTGTTGGAATGCACCAGAAATGCTCCAATAACTTAATTAATGCATTATGAAATAAAGCATTTGTTCAATTAGTACAGTCATAATTTGATTAAATTTGCTTTGGTGTTTTTTTTAGTTGAAAGCTCAAGATCCAAGATTTATGGAACCCTTACATGAATATGTGCTTTATACAGATGCTATTAAGGTGTGTGCTTGACATTAAAAAATAGAGAATACTGTATTTTTGACTGGTTTGGGGAACGTGACTTCAAAATGATTGCCCATTTTTTGACAGAATCCAAGTGCCATTTAACCCCCAAAAACTTTTAAAATGTAGACAAAAGACACAAAAAGTTATTATTATTGAGTGTTCTTTTCTAAACGTTTGTTCATGCCTTGAGTGGGCTATCAACTCCTTGAGTTCTTGTTTCTACTTCACTGATGACAAGTCTCAATGAGGTATAGTGAGTGGGTTTCAGGTGCTCTTTGGATCACTCGATCAATGGGCTCTTAAATTTCGAATTTCGTTAGGGCGGCTGAATTGGTGTATGAATGTGCTCGAAATGGAATGCGCGCTTGTCGCAGTTTCCAATCTACCCTTCGCTCTTATTTCATTATTTTTAGGGGTAGTTCTGATTTTGCCATAAAGTCTTAAAGTCATAGTAGAATATATATCCCAATGCTCGACATTTCATCAATGAGGAGTCTCACAGAGACTTTTATTTCTTGTTTGATCTTTTCCCATTCTTGTAATTTATTTTCATTTAAATTTGGTCTGGCATTGATGCGACACCATTCCTTTGCAGATGAATATGAGAGTAGAGTCTTGCTTTTTTTTGTAGAGTACTCTAAAACATCGAGACACCGCTCAAATGGAATATGAAGTAACGTTAGAGGAATTATCAAGAAAAAAGGCTGAGAAGGAAGAGGTAGAAAGGGTATATCCCGGGAAGGGGGGGACTCCCATATGAAACAGACGGGGATGCTCGTCGTCTCGCTTAGGGGTGTAAATTTTGGATTTTGGTCTCGCTTAGGGTGTTTCGGGCAAAGCGACAATATTTTAGGCCGCCAAGGTCAAAATTTGCTTAAGCCATGCCCAGATTGGTCTCCTTTAGGACTCACAAAAAGCTTGAGCCACGCCCAGATGGTCTCCTTTAGGGGTTAAATTTAAAATTTCCGACGAGCATCCCCGTCTGTTCCATCAGCCATCCAGGCCCTCCCCTTGAATGCCTTCAATACCAAACATAGAATCGCGATATTTCTCCAGCTTGATATATCTATGGTGGAAACTTGATAATATTCTAAGTATGTCCCTAGTCACGTAGATATTCTTCCTTGACATTCTCTTCTTGGTGGGCTCCCTTCCTCTCTTTTCTCCATCTGTTACAACTTTCCATCACTCCAATGGGCGCATATTTTTTGTTTTGCTTTGGCACATTGTTTGGCATTATGTAGGTGTGGTGAAGAAGTACTAACTTAAGAAAAATTCAGATAATACAGCTTTGTCTCGGCCTCCCTTCCTCACACACTATCCTCTTTGGAATATAGGCTACAGGAGAAAGTTGTGTTCAGCAGTATGCAACTATAATAGGTTGCAGTGATAGCTCTCTAGAAAGTAAATCTCCATTTGATCTTGGACAAAACCAACAGTTCCTTAAACTCTTCCCCGGCATAATTGCGAAGGGATCTCCCTTTCACCAGTAAAATTGTCCATTGTTAAGAAGGGAAAATTTTGTGACATCAAGGAGTAAGCATGTAGTTTGCGCAGAAAACGATATTTTAGAATTTTTTTCTTAGTTACTTAAACTTTTTTTTTGCTATCCTTCAGCTGGAAAAAGGAACTGGTGGTGGTCGTTGGTTTGGTAAAGAGACAGAGCAGTCGAAACAAGACAAACTAGATAAAGTTGATACAAGTATAGAGGAGGTAAGTGGCAAGTGGTTTGATAAATCACTTGCCCTCAAAAGTGACACTTGTAGATGTTACTCTTTCTAACGCCATACGATTTTACTCATCAATGGGGCCCCCCACAGGGCTGAAAGGTTTAACCATGCACGGCAAATGAATCGATTAGCATCTTGATATACTTTGACAGAAGTCCATGCGGTTTCGTTTTCAAGAGAACACCAAGGTTTGGTGTAGGAAGTCGGCTGGATAAGCATTCGGGCTCTTGACGTGCTGTACATGTTCCAGCACGCGGCAATGTCCATTTCAAATTTCCGCTGTTTCCGCTAAGGTGGCCTCGTATGCGGACAAGAAAGTGTTGAATTTGTAATGACATCTTCCCTTTGTTTAAATTTGTGGTCTTTGAATGAAACCAATAGACTGCAGATTATGTCTTGTATGCCCTGTTGGAACGTAAACGAGGATAGACTCAATTCTCAAAGAGTAAGAGACGAAGTCTTTACCACATGGGGGTATAGGCTCGATTACCAACCGCGCACACTATACCCGAACTCGACTGAGCAGCGGAAATCGAGCTTACTATGGGGTGTCGGTCCGGCAGAATAGCGCACCTCAAATCGGGGCCTCTGGGGGAAATCAGACAGCAAGAGCAATTAACTCGATCTCAGGCAATTTGTTGGATACTGCAGTCTTCCGTTTACTTTCCTCACGACTGACAGGGTTTTTTTTTTTTTGCCATTTTTTGCACCAGCTCTCAAAACTTGCCGAATCAGGCAGTGATAGACTGGAGTGTGCCAATGTCGATCTGAAAGCAGACATTGAACGATGGCACAAGAACAAAAGAACAGACTGGAGAGATCTGTTCACTGAATACTCTGAGAGACATATCAATTATTATCAGGAGGTAAGAGTCTTATCTTCATTCAAATAGGGTTATCTGGAGCATCCATTGTTTAAACTCCTTCACTGAGGTGATTTGATTCACAGAGTCGACCCATAGAACTAATTTAGTAAGGGTAGTTATGAATAACGAGCTTAGCTTTTTTTAGCGTAACAATTAGCATAAAGAAATAGTTTCAGCGTACACTCCCTCGGAACTAACTTGCCTTAGCGCCTCTCTTTCCGATCTTCTAAATTTCCAGCCAGTATGCTGATCTCCATTTTTTTTAAACCGTAAACAAAGGCTTTTGTCCACAAAGTTCCGTGAATGCGCCAGAATGGTACCATTCGACTCCGCACTAGCAGAGTGTCATCTGAACCTAGCTGAATGACTTGGCTCCCAAGGGTTTCCTTTAGTTCAGTGGTAGAGCTTCCGAGCAAGCAAAAAAAAATGGGGAAATCGATATTTATTTATTTCAAGTGTGCTTTAACACTAGCATCCTTTCCAAGATGGCAGCCCTTGTCTGCTAGCAATTAAGTCGATGAATTCGGCTAATTTCTTTTTCTATGTTGATCGAGCGTTTTCTTAAAGTTACTCTCGCTAAAAATGCTCTCACTGCGCTTTCCCTTTCTCTTATTCATTATCAAGAGAATGTCATTGGTAGCCTTTATGAATCAATATCTTATTTCTGGCAGTTGTAGCCTGCGAAATTGGCAGAAATAGATATTTTTTCCGGCATGGACCAGACGACTGGGTCGGGGTGTCTGTGCGTCAGGTAGCTGGTACTAATGTTGGCGTTCATTTTCACACAGTGCTTGACCGCTTGGCAAGATGCTCTAAATATTGTATCAGGAAGTACACAAGATCGGGACCAAGATTTAGAAGATGAAGATTCCTAAAGAATTATTGTGAACGGTGCAATGAAAGAAAACCTCCCTCTGTTGAAATCCGTTATCGTGAAAGAACTATCTTTTTCTAATATTACCTGTCCTGACTTAGATTATTTGCGATATGTTCTCTGAAATAACTGGTGCTTTTCCCTACATTAATTTTAAGTACGTGTCTTTTCGCATGTGGTTTCTTCAGTAGCGAGAACAAGTCTGGTTTTCCCAGTCTAGCAGAATTTTGTGGACTTACTGTAATTACATTATTTTCGAGTATCAAAGAGGAAATGAAGCTGTAACTGTAGGCAAGGATGGGAGGCTGCAGTTCACAAATTCAGTAATTTAAGGTAGTATTAGACGGTGACGTCATTCTCGTCACCAACGCGTCGGATCGACCCAAGGCTCTGGGAAAGTCTATGTACACTGTAGGAGAACATGCGCCGTGGGTTTCTTGTAGCCAAAAATTGGCTATTTGAACCTTAAGGCCCCTGCTCACTCCTCATGCTAACATAAATGTACCAATTAGAGACACTTTTGATTGTTCGTCACGAAAACCAATGAGAAGACACTTTGTTTCGGGATTCCCCAGAGCTCTTCTCGCCCTCAGTAAAGAGAAGAGCTCTGGGGGTCGAGATTGCGTTCATTGCGTTTCTTGCTCTTACTTTCTGACGCATGGTCGTGACCATCGTTTGCGCGTGCTCTGTGCCCTGGGTGTTAAATTGTCTGTACTTATGTAATACATAATTGTAATTTCGACAAGTAAGTACCGCAGGAAACGAAATGCCCAAGTTTTCAAAACGTCCGCGATTTATTAAAATTCAAGAAAAACAATCAACCAAATTTGATCTGTTAAAATTCAACTGAACCTGTGAAGAATAAAAATAAGGATGTGTTTGAGTTTAATCACCGGAACCTCGAGGTGATGCCTTTTGTCTGACTGAATTTTAACATATTGTTATTGAATTGAATATGACGTTGACTGCAGCCAACTCGGCACTACGCTCGTTGGCAAGTCACCATCTTGCTCTCTAACGGGCTCTTGTCCAATAATTTTCAAGTAAAGTTGTCGCTTTTCATTAACGTTTCACATAAAGAAGCTGATAAAGCAGAGCTATTTTCCAATGTACAAAAAAAATTTCATTTACCAACCATGCAACGAGCTGTCATTTATTTCAAGGAAGCAATATGTATTTTAAAGGGTGCTAGTCTACGGAAATTTATTTTGAAATGATACGAAACAATAATTAATGTTACATAGAAACTCAATAAAGTTACAATTGACTCTACGTTTCTCTTTTCTGAAGACGTGGATAACTGACATATAGCTCTCCAACTCTCCATTCTCGAACCCTCGGCTAGCTGAATAGTAACAACAGGATTCAGAGACCAGGAAAAAGCCATGCTCTTTAAAACAAACAAAACATTCAGTGAAGCGCGCTGATAAAGAGCTAATACATCTTATCAATCTGGCCACTGTTGAACTGACACCACAGCCGAGGTGATGACCATATTTTAGTGCTTTATCTCCTACTCATCCTCGCTGCACTTTTTTCCTGACATCTACTTATTAACTACGCATTAGCGCGAGGTGGGCTGGAAAAAGCCGTACGGCCCTGTTTAAAAGTAACGCGCACTGCTCTGTGCGGTGGGATTTTTAGGGGATTTCGTGGCTTCTAAACATCCAAGTTATTTACAGCCAGGAAAGCAAATACAAGCAAAACAGATAATTTTTCTGGGCAAATTTGTAAGTTTTTTGTCCAAACTTCATCTACTGGGTGCTCATGAATAGCGCAAAGAGCCCATTTGATAAAATGCTTATTGACTGAGTTTAAGTCAGTCAGGGCACTCGGTCCGCACGCGATTACCTCGGGTCAAATATGAGTAAGGGAGGGCCACACGGGAAAATATTTGACCCGAGGTCATCGCGTCAATAAGCATTTTATCAAATGGGCTCTTTGCGCTATTCATGAGCACCCAGTAGATGAAGTTTGGACAAAAAAGTTGCAAATTTGCACAGAGAGATTATCTAATGTGTTGTTTGTATTTGCTTTTCTGGCTGTAAATAACTTGGATGATTAGAAGCAACGGAATCCTCTAAAATGGCACCTCACCGAACAGTGCGTGTTATTTTTAAACAGGGCCGTACGGTTTTTTCCTGCCCACCGCGCGCTAATGCGTACGGCCTCATAAGTATGCGGGGAATTTCAATGAAAGCTCGCGCGGGGCCGTACGGGCCATATGATAAGGGCGAATATTTTCTGACTGAAGGAAATATTATTTTCGGTTTTTGCTCCGGTTATAGAATGATACGGTTAACACGGAATAGGCGTTCATTTTTTGCGAAAATTTCATCGGCCAATGCAAGTTGCTTGTTTGTATCTGGACTCATTGTTTGAGTACGTTCTTTTGGAATACCTTTTTCAGTTATTACGTAATCCCAAACCGGAATAGTAAATTCAGGTTGTGATGGGGTGGGGATATGACACGATGAAACAACCCGAGAAGTCCCTTGATGTTTTGAGCAATAACACAACCAGTGTTTATCTATTTCTCGGGGTGAGCTAGTGAGGCCAAATTCTGGAGTAACTGCAGAGTACCCCGACACTATTGTAGGTTTACTTTTAACAAGAATGTTAAACTTAAACATTTTCTGTGTGCCTGTCGTTGCTACGAGTCAAGTTTGATATCTCCCCCATCCGAGTCTAAAATACGTATGACGTTTTGTTTACTGACCTATTTAAAACTGCATGACTGAGCTTTTGTGCATTAAGAAGTGGACAATAATTGCTAAACAAATTAAGATATGATTGGTTTGTCAGAGTCGTGCACTAATGCTCGAAAACATCTCTTCTTACTGGAAAAGAATTATAATTACCTTTATGATCTTAATTGACTACTATGGACAAGGCTTTTTTGTGTTTTAGTGAAAAAAAGACGGCAAAAAAGGTGACGAAGTTCCAATAGACGCGGAGGAAATATTGGCCGTTGTTTTTTACACAAAAGATTACATGCAAATTCAGTCTGCTTAGCAGACTACAAAATAAAGTGGATCACTCAACTGTTTAGTACCCTTTAGCAGTGAAAGATGCTAGTCACGTCTTTCGATCTTATGACTAAGTGGTACGTAGTGTCGCGAGTCATGAAAGTGGAAATCATCACAAAAATGAAATTCTAATCGGCTTGCATCAATTGCTAATGCAATCAGTAAGTGATTACAGTTGTTCACGCCTTTTACCATGTTCCCTTGTTGTATTTGTTAACGGCAAACTAATTGATCAGGGGACCGATTTATTCGAAGTGGACACATGAATACTGCCGAAAACAGACCATATTAACTTCTCAAACATATCAGAGAGAAGGGACCAGCGTGGAAAATTAGACCAGAAACCAAGAGGCAGAAACTATGATTGAATTTGGACGAAAAGTTCGAAGACTACCCAAGGATTTGGCAAACGAGAGAGCTCGGATAAGAAAAGGTAAAGTTTTTGGAGGAAAGCGATCAACTAATCTCCAAACAATGGACCATTTGACTTTACCAAACATCGCAACCACACAATTAACACAAAACTGGGACATCTTTGGCGACAACTGGAGGAATTTACGTGAGGCGAAAATAGATGACAAGGGCAGAGCCGCCACACCGCATCAGCCGATAACTAAACAAGGAAGGCTGATGGACAGCACATCCATGTTAGAACACAGCGGAGATAATTTTCTGGAGAATTTCGAAGGCTTACTTGTTTCCAAACTACACGTTCGAGGCGAAAGCACTGAAGAGCCCAAAGAATTTTCGACGAGTCCTAATTCAAAAAGGCAAAGAAAGCAATGCTATCCAAGCACCAAAAGCCGGGACAGTGGATTTTTTGACGACTCCTCTTGCAACGATTATACCGCAGTGGCGCATGCAATTCCGACCTCGTCAGCTAACAGCGTGGATAAGGCTTTGTGCGGAAGGGAAATAGCAACAGAGCCTAAAAAAAGACCTAGAGTAGGACTGGAGTTAAAGATGTTATTAAACCAGAATAAACCCGTTGTCAGGAACACAGAGAGGTTTTACGGCGCTCGGGCTAAAATGTGCTTACAATCGACTCAATCACTTCACGCCGACTTAATTGCGTTAAAAAACGTATCAAGTCACAACAAAGGTTCCATTTCAGACCCTGGTTTAAAGACGAAGGAACGTTGTCTTAAAATGAGAGAGGTCACGTTGTCAAAGGCAAATTCAGACGATGATAGAGTGAAACAGTTTGCGGACAGTTCTCTTGCTGTATTCAAAACGAGGCGCGATCTCAATTCAGGGAAACTTAAGTCGTGCCCACCGTTTTCTTTAACGGAGCGGCGATGCAAAAACAAGGAACGCGTGCTTGACCCAAACAATTGTGATCATGTCGTGGAATCTGAAGACGTAGAACAGGAAGAGAGAAGTGCAAGGAAATGCTCAAGCTGTCCTGTCGATCTACCTTCTTCTGAGAGTAAACAAAAACCATCAAATGATGACTTGAACAGAAACTTAGATTGTGCGATATCCACTCTTGACTTGACCGGAAAAGATATAACGGACGCTTTCCAGTCGAAAAAAATTGTAGGCGTCAATGTTAAATGCCAGGAATGGTTGAATAGGTGGATTGGCTGCAACCAGGTTCCACAAACAATCAATGACAGTGATCAATATTCATTCCTATGAGTTGAAAGAGACTATTGTTAAAGCCTTTTTTTACGAAAATAGACCCCGTCAGTGGGTATGTTTGTTGATGGGATGGTGATTCGCATTACATGTACATATTGGTAGTTAATTCCGTGTAATTTGTAATCAAGGCTGCCCTGGAAATGGAGTGACCACATCTGAGAGCTATGATACCTTCAAACTTAAATAACTTTTTCTCTCGAAAATATAACCATATCTATATGTGTATGGTTTAACGACTCTTTAAAGCCTTTGCATATTATTTCATCATGCCACGTTGGATGAGATAAACGGGGATGTATCCCTCATTAGCGTTTTTTTCGTCGTCATCATCAAACATTTGTTTCACAGGTCACATTTGAAGCAGTGATGGTCAGCTGGGCTTGTGGTTTCAGTTGGAGTAAGGGATGAAATGACTTAGCCGGAATCTATGATATGTGTTTTTGGTGGCTCAAAGGCTCGGTAGCTCGGCAGAGCAGCTCATAAGCCCCGTTTACACGAGCAATTTTTATGTGACAAATATATTTGATAGTGTAGATGGCACAGCAAATAATTGTCAACAGTTTGAAGTTTAGTGCGCCAGAAATGACTTTGGATACCTAAAGGCGAGGCACGAAATCAACGTCTGACAATTCTTCTTTTATCAACTGCAGTACTTCCTCGTACTGTACTTTTTTCACGTTTCGGTTCTTGTATGCCTCGCTTTTGGTGTTCCAGAGACTCTCCTTTTCTCTGACGGCCTCTAGCAACAAAGTCATTACTCGATCTGGCCAATAAATTCCTCTACTGGAAGCAGCGCTGGTCGACGTTGGAGGCCGCCATTTTGATCGCGTTCTCAGTGGAAGATTGGGGACCACCAATGTTTGCCACATTTTATGTGACGAGTCGTCTACACGAGCAATTTTAATTTCCGTGTATGACAATGTTTATTTGTCACATAAAAGCTAACACGACAGCTTTTCAGCAAATGTATTTGTCATATAAAAATTGGCCAATTTCCCTCGTCTACACGAGCAAATAAAAATTGTCACATAAAAGTTGTCACTTAAAAATTGCTCGTGTAAACGGGGCTTAACTGTGTCACTTTATCAATTACTGCAGGGCAACAATGTATAGCTTAGTCGCCTTTGTGTCCATACAATTAAATGTAAGTAGTAGTAAAGTTGTATTTGAATAAAAGGACACCAAAGGTGCGGGAACCAATCAATTGCTTACTTAGAAAAGTTTCCAGGAGCACAATACACCATTTCTTCATTCCCATGAAAAGAGGACTAAATGAAGTCCGTTAGCAAACGGTTCCCTTCCAAGTGAGTAAGAGGGGATCAGGGAATTGAAAGGGATCTGTTCCATGTGATGTAGGGGCAGGGATTTGTCTTCCTTACTGCATTGTCGGGGACAAGATACCTGAACGGTATAGAGGTTACAGCGATGTAGGAATGGAGTAAGCGTCGCGCTGCCTGAAATCCCTGGTTCGAAAGGAAAGGAAAGGAACTTTATTTAAGTGTGTAGTCGTTCTACCGCTGAAGTACTAATAGGGGACACTGTAAACTGAAATTAACAATAAAATCAAGTCAAATGTTGGTTTTTGAGGAGACTACTTCCCACCGACCGAGCCGCCTACTTTGTTGCTCATCCCGACAAATCGAGGGCCTGTTTCTCGAAAGTCCCGAAAAGCCATTTGTGAAACTGCCAACCACTTGTTTTGGAACGCCGATCGTTTAACATGCTTTCAAGGTAACAAAAAAAGTGACTCTGAAATTTGACGACTTAAATCCTCTCCATTCTTGAGATACAAAGGGAATTGTGATACCCCAAAAATGGCCCGTAAAGTTTCGGGACCTTCCAGAAACGGGCCCCTGAGACAGGCTGAAATTGAAACCTTTAGCAATGCGCGTGGGTACACTTTGTAATCCGTGACTCCAGTGCGTATCATATGGAAAATACAATGACTTTTTTCAACAACATTAAAACGATCGTTGACACATAATTAGTAACTACTAACTACGGTTAAAACTGAGCTGCTAATTTCTAAGGACTCCTTTCCTCAGGGGTCGCCTTCATTGGTCGCACTCCGGGGTTAGGTTTATGTTTTGTGTCCGTTCTGTGTCTGTTGTCTTAATTTTTGTGGAGGCGGGGTTCGATCCCCCGGTGAAGTTGGTGTGTTGGTTGCACCCTCCGTTTGGGCGTAACCATTACCTCATACGGTGTGGGATTAGATGTTATGCCCAGGAGCCATTGCACTTACCCAACATGGGGGCTGCCTGTTCGTACCTGAAACCAGCGCAGGACCCCCTGCGTCCCCAGCGCTTACTTGTCACCCCCCCCCCCCCATCAAACTAATACAAAATACTCTCCACCGTCCCTGTTTATGCCTGTAGAATCAACTGAACCGTCAATTCCTTGTAAAAACCACCATCTTTTCTTGGTATAGTAAATATCAAAGAGCCAGAACGTTTACGCACGCGCGACGAAATTAAAATCACCACTAAAATCAAATCTACGTTGTATTGGCTCTTCCTTAAAATATTTAGTTTCTCAACTGTTATTCTTGTAGAAAAAACTGCGTAGACTTTCGTCAGTTGTTCTTGTCAAAGAAAACCGTATAATGTAAACAAGAGAACACTGACATTTACATTTGTAGATTACTGAAGTGAAACTCAGTCTGTATCTCTATGCAATAAGCGCATTCAAAATTTCCTCATATTACTGTGTAAAAGTTTGTTTCTGAATGATTTTCCTACTAGTGCATATGAAAAACAACCTAGTTTTCCTCCCTGTTTTCTTTACATGATCTTTGCGGAAGTTACATTCTGTCCCCCAATAAACCTAGAACAACCAGTTATGGTCTTAAGTCTTTGTCCTTACTTAATCAGCTAAGTTGTGGAATGCGCTACTGAGTTAACAGGTTTTAAAATGAGAATCCAGGGAAACATTTTGTATAGCCGCTTTACTTTTGAATTAATTAAATTTTCTTTAAATATTTTCTATTAATTTAGTTATGTATCCATAGATGCTACGTATTTTAGCTGTAAATGTTATGTCTGCCAAGATAGTAGGTCTTGTAGTTACTCTGAATTCCGGGATGAAATAAAGTTGAATGAATTTGTGTATGTTTCCTTTAGCAGGGCGCATGCGTATACTTTGTATTCCGCGACTACAGTGCTTACCATATGAGAGATAAAATGACTTTTGCCTTAAATATATAAGCCATCGAAATCTTACGTTAAATTGTAATGACAAGGGCGGTCTGATGGAGCTGTGAGTAGGCGTGGGATTTGTCACATATGGTTTAGGGGCCGACATATCTCTCCCTCAATGCCGTACCGGGAGGCAAGGTCGGTAGCAGAAAGCAGCAAAGGGCCAACTGCGTCCAAAAGCGATCGCACGGGCCGAAGTCCCGGGATGACTCGTTTGGTACGACGCTCCAGCGCCACGTCTGGAGGTACTGCATTTTTCTCTCTTGCTCAAACATTCCGTCATCGCATACGCAAATGTTCTGGCTCTCCGATACGTACCATACCAAAATAAAGACGCTGGTTTTTACAAGGAATTGACATTTCAGTTGATTGTACAGGCATAAACGTAGATTGAAGAGCCGTGCGTGTCTGGTTTTCTGGAGACAGAGGTGAGAGGTGGTTTCGCGCAGACTGGGACGCCTAAAATGCTTTGTTGTAAACATGGCGGTTCACGAATGAAGTTGTCTCTCTGGCCTTTCTGTGCACGAATTCCAGGACCTACCGATACAATTTGGGCAAGTTTTGAAAGCTAAAATCTCCAATCGATGCTGTACTTTGCTGGTAGGACTGGGTGGCCCGACACTTGTAAAAAAATCGATGAAATGACAGCCGGGGGTCTTCCCTTGTCATGGAATGGCAGAATTACCCAGAATTCGTTTGGGAATGAGCGAGGCAACTTGAAAAGCACGAGACTGGCCCTCATCAAATGGCTGAAGCGCGACCGGAGGAATAAGGGAGAAGAACATTTCTAGCCAGATACTAAGGAGTAGCTCTGCTTTATGCTGTTAATTAATGTAGCCTTTTGATTTCTGAACAAATATTTGTCATAGAATATTCGCGACAAAGTAGCGTAGACTTTAGTCAGTTGTTCTTGTCAAAGAAAACGGTATAATGTAAACAAGAGAACACTGACATTTATATTTGCAGATTACTGAAGTGAAACTCAGTCTGTATGTCTATGCAATAAGCGCATTCAAAATTTCCTCATATTACTGTGTAAAAGTTTGTTTTTGAATGATTTTCCTACTACTGCATATGAAAAACAACCCAGTTTTCCTCCCTGTTTTCTTTACATGATCTTTGCGGAAGTTACATTCTGTCCCCCAATAAACCTAGAACAACCAGTTATGGTCTTAAGTCTCTGTCCTTACTTAATCAGCTAAGTTGTGGAATGCGCTACTGAGTTAACAGGTTTTAAAATGAGAATCCAGGGAAACATTTTGTATAGCCGCTTTACTTTTGAATTAATTAATTTTTCTTTAAATATTTTCTATTAATTTAGTTATGTATCCATAGATGCTATGTAATTTTATCCGATCGGATGAAGCCACTGATTCAACGTACACCGACAGGAAGGTTGTCCACGGTTGCTTGCTTCAAAGCGCTGACGAAATGTTTGAACAAGAGAGAAAAAGGGGATCCAGTATTAGTAACTCTGGACATCGCGCCAGAGACGTCGTACCTGACGATTATGCTTGGCATTTCGACGCGCGCGTCGCTTTTGTGACGCGGTTGGAATTGTTAGCCAGAAAAATCTTAACGCTCCGAAATACTACTTTCAGCATTCTCGACGAGATATCAAAATAAAATAAACGTGGATCTACCGTAACATGACAGATGTTTTGCTTCATACTGGTTACTTGATACATATACATATATATATCCCAGCCTTACGTGTATTCCGGCCGTAACCCTTTCTCTGCCATAAATGCCATTGACACTTACAGACTCGACTCTGTATAACGCTAGACGATTTTACTCGAAGCCTCGGCTGAAGGGTTAAATCTGTTTGTCTCAATGCTTTGCTCATTTCGTTTTGTTTTTCCTTCTGTTAGTTTTCTTTTCTATGTTTTATGGGTTTAAAATTATTTTTAATTAAATTTTTATTTTTGTTTGAAATGAGGGGGGGGGGGGGGGGGGAAAAAAACCCCCCACACAGCCCCGCCGGCTCCGCCGTTCCTGATAAACATAACGGAAGAACCATGTCAAGTCTCGCACAGACAAATCATTCCGATCGGTCGGTCCCTGACCTGAGAAGAATCAAGTCATGCTATCTCATTAAGTGTTTTCAATAGGTTTGTCGGATCGAGCGAGAAAATTGACGTCTCTGACTTGATGAACTAGTTGGCCAGCGGCTCTCTTCAAGTGTGTGTGGGGAAGTATAGACTTCATATATGGTAAATTCATCATGGCGGCCGGTAGTCAACTGTTTAGTCCATTTCGAGCCCTTGGGTTTGTAGCAAATCACGTTCCACTGACCATACAAACACAAGGAACAGAGAACCTCGTAACAACTGCTGTGGGATCCGCCTTTCATGTGTATGATGTATGAAGAATATTGAAACCCCTTACATACATTGATGTGTAGTTGTTGTTCACTCTCTTGTTATTGCTCTAACCTTGTCTTATCAGTTTTCTTTTTCTTTTTTCAGTGTGCCAAGTTAAATCTCCTTTTTGTTGGTAGGTTAAAACTTTTTCTTGTCGTAAGCTTCGTAGCGGCAGTTTAGCATAATTTCCCAGATTTTTTTGGTCTGGCACCTACATCTTTCAAGTAGTAAGCTTGTCAGTCGGTGGTGACCACGTGCATTGAAGATCTTTTCAAGAATCGAAATTGCAATATTGTAACGCTTGAGATAGGAGCTACCACAGACTTTTCAACAACAAAACAACTTTGACCGCGTGCGTGGTGTCTGCCGCATGCACACGTTCCCCAGACGAAGTCACGCAATCAACTGCGTGACACCTTGAACATACACCGTTTGAAATGCCAGTTTATTGTGGCACACTCTTCCAGATACGTCGTCAAAATGTCAATTGATTTTCAACATATATCTTAGTCACCCTTATTGTTTTGGTATTTTATTGAATTATCAGGACTGCTGAAATCTGGTGAGATATCATGTGTATTATCACATGGTGATTTTGTAATCACTGCCTCTGGGAATCAAATAACTTCTTGGAAAAGAGGAAAACAGGTGGGATTCCTATGCTCATGCCAATGCCCATTGCCCATACACGTGTAATAGAAGGGCATGTGGTGATAATAGAGATTTTAAGCAACAACAACAGCGACGTCAATGAGAACATCATTCGTAAAATATAAATTTGCTTTATTGTAATCACTTCGTTTCTCAGGAATGACACTGGTCGGAACTGCACGTAATTAAGGGGAGAAATTGAAAATTTATCTTTAAGTGCTGATGTCCTTTATAAAATCTCAACTTTGGCTATTTGACATTGTTGTTTAGCAGATGATGGCACAAAAATGGACAAAAGTGCAAAACACACATGTGCAGGGCGAGCAAAGCTATTGTTTTTGCACATGAAATGTGCAAATATGTGACGTTCTTGTTGCAGTTGTTGTTTCTTAAGTTCCCTAATAACAGGTGGATGGTGGGTAGAAATAGCATTATAATATTTGTAAGTTCCTAGTAAATTTTTAGAAGCTATGATCTTACTTCCTAGTATGGTGGGCAAAAACAAGCTCACACCACTGGGGAAGGGGATGATCTTACTTGGAATTCATACCTTAGGTGGGTGGGTGGGTAACATTAAAATTAATATGAACCGACAGCAACCGTGTGATGGTCAGTACGATGCTGACAGAAGCAGATATTATATCTGTTGTCTTCTGACTCTACACAGTATGCTGTACATGGTAAAATGGCACTTAGTGGTACACAGGGGTTTCAATTAAAACTGAAGTTGGTGGCTGGTTTGAGTAGAGTAACCAACTGTGTCATTGTCAAAGTGAATTTTAATCTTACATTTAAAAGAATCTGCCTTTGATTACTTTAATTTAAGTAAACAAGTAGCCGACTTCAGAGTGAAGCAGCTGTCACTTTTCGTTTTCTTTTTGATGCAACGCTTACACAATAACAATATTCTAAAAAATAATTGGTGCAAACACTGGTGAGAGGTTACTATTCTTGACATTTGAATCCCTGTGCCTTAAATACCAGGATAACAGTCGATTTAACGATTTCACTTGATGAGCTCACAGTCATGCCCAGGGGTTTTTCCTTACTGTTATATTAATTTCCATCTTTTGCTTGTATATAGGAGACCTTTTCTTGTTATTGGTAAATCTGACAAATATTGGTTATTTGTTGACTCCTATAATCAAAATGGACTTTCTATAATGTAGTGATCATTTATATTTTTTAATTAATAAAATACATTTCCATTGTTACAGTAACTGATTCTAGTCTTGCAGCACTTCACTTTCTTTTAGAAATTGCTACTTGTTTTGGTTCACTTCAGGTTGCACTTTTTGAGGGTCACAAAAGTGACATTCACTTTGTGCTTTCTTTTGGTCCTCATTTAATTTCTGTGGATGATGACAGTAATGTCAGAGTATGGATTGTTCAAACAACAGGTACATTTACCAGTCATTTGTAAAACTACATGTATGTCCTCTTTAAAAGCTATGCTTTACTCCTTGGCTAAATGTGTGTTTAAGGGCAGCATGTAAATTAAATTTTGTCTTTAACATACAGAGTTATACCTAGAGATGGAGTTCAGTGCTGCAACTTTTTATGTTACCTGCTTGGTGCACCCAAGCACCTATCTAAACAAGATCCTACTGTGCAGTCGTCAAGGACAAATGCAGCTATGGAACATCAAAACAAAGTAAGTTCTTAGGGTTTCTTATGTTTTTGTTAAAGTTTTAGTCAACAATTTTTTTTGAAAAACAGTGTTAACCCATTGACTCGTTGGAGTAGATTTTACTGTGTTAAAAGCCAGACGATTTTACTGGTCAGTTGGGAACAGTTGAGAAGTCAACAGGTTATGCTGCAAATCATCAGTTTTTGTGGTGACTTTACCCCACCTCATTCTTTGTGCTCTTTGTAGCAAGTTAATCCATACCTTCTCTGGATGGTCGGAGCCCATAACAGCTGTTGAACAAGTGAGTGTTTGTCATTATACATTTTATAATATCCTAGATCTTCAATTAACCTTGCATTTTAAGGAAACAAGTAGGGCCAGTCTGACGTTTACTACTACACCGCAATTCCCCTGTTTATTACACCCCACAGCATTAAATCCTACCCTAAGTAATTGTTGTGAGGCAAGGCCTATGGAAAATGCTCTGAGAGGACTAACACTTCTAACCATGTCCTTTTGTCATTAAGAAGGCACTTTTTGTGCTGAGTTACATTTTGTAAACGCCTCACATGGAATAAAATTCCTTTTTAGTTCTTAGTATCAATAATAATATTATTACTTGCACTACTTTAAATTATTTGTTTTGTTAATTGGAAGTTACTTGAGTGAAAGAAATATTCATATAATTGAAGTGTGGGTTGTAGACGAATGAGAGAAGTGCAAGAAGTCTCTCATTTGTTTGAAAGTTACCTGTACAATAAAAAATCACTACAAGCCCTTTTTTTTACAGGCGCCTGCAGTTGATGTTGTCGGGGTTGGTTTACAAAGTGGCAAACTACTTCTTCACAATCTCAAGTTTGATGAAACTGTCATGAGTTTTCAGCAAGACTGGGGACCAGTCATAGGGTTAACATTCAGAACAGGTAATTAGGAGAGAAGTCTTGGGAAACAGATGCGATATACCTCATCTTTTAACATGTGTTTCAGGTCTGAACTGCTAATTCTGCCATATGGTTCTCTACTCTGTTCTGAGAAGTTTTGTAAGAAGGCTACTCTGGCTAATACCTCAGATCATTAGCCAAAATTTCATAAATTGATTTTAGTTACCTGGTGATGTGAAGCTATCTAATGTTGGATATTGAGAAAATAAGAATGTGTTTTAAGCATTTAGGTCAAATAAATTCCAGGGGGTCCAACTGGCAATATTGGTTATCTAAAGGGTTCTTAAACCTTGTTTCTTTCTTGGAGGCTTTTACTGTACTTCTTTAATCAATAAAGGCACCTTGGATGCTTCCTTGCAGATGGGAACCCCATTATGGCTTCAGCTAGCACAGAAGGCCACATTGCATTTTGGGACTTGGAAAAACGTCAACTTGGTACTGTTTTGCGTGATGCGCATCATGGCGTCGTTTGTGGCATGAAGTTTCTTCCCTCACAGCCTTTGCTTGTTACCAATGGTCCTGATAACTCCTTAAAGGTGATGATTCTTTTGAAACCAGAATTTTGATATGTGTAGCTATTAGGCCATTCACTGGATTATTTCCTGCATATTTTAATTTTGCCATCAAGAATAATGTGCTCTCTTCTTAGATTTGGATATTTGACCAACCTGATGGGAGTGGACGGCTTTTAAGATCACGTTCAAGTCACAGTGCCCCTCCAACTAAAATTCGCTTTTATGGCAGTAGAGGAAAAGACATTCTTAGTGCAGGTAAATTGGCATGAATTTTATAAACAAAGATTGGGCTGTTTGTCAAGGGTAGACACCCCAGAAGCACTCCACCTTCACTTCCCCTGGAAGAACCCACCCACGAGAGACAGTTCCCAATTGTTGAAGTTTTGCCCTTATGCATCACATGTTTGTTACCCATTTCTTGGAAGTAAATGATGCTCTAAACCAACAAATCATCTCAGATGCTCTTCCAATCTTTACCAGTTGAATACTTCCTTGCATTTAGCTAAATATTCATCAATGCCAAATTTAAGTACTATTCATTATTCATATTAAACTGCTCTTTGTCAAATTGAAGGTTTAGACAGAAGTTTGAGGTTTATTTGTGTTGTACGAGATGCACGCAGCTGTGAACTATCCCAAGGTAAAGTTGGTTTTTCCCAGTTTAATTGGATTTTAATGTTTTTTGGAAATCTATAGATGAACAATGTGTTTATGGACTTTTGATGATGCAATTTGTTGACAGGTTCACTGACTAAGAAATCAAAGTCTCATGGGGTAAAGCTAGAGGACTTGAGGCTACCTCCAGTTACCGACTTTGCATGTGGTATGTACACTGTGCAGGGCTTGATGGCAACAAAACTTTTCATTCTCCTCAATGGCTGTAAGAAGCACATGTGCAGTACAACAGCAACAGCGTTTATTTCAATAAACACAATGACTTACAGGAAATGCCAAACTGCAATACGGCAAGAATGATAATCAAAACAGTTCTGACACACAAAGAATTTAAAGTAATCCAAGTGGTTGTCAAAAAAGGGAAAAAGAAAATGGAAAGATATACAGGAGACATTGATATGAAAACTTCATCGCAAAGCCTATAGAGAAGCATGTAAATTGCAAGCATTGAAATCTTAATATTTTTACCTTAAAAAATGAAAACGATTTGAGGTGTACTGTATCAATTATTTTCCAGTACATGCAGTTTGATGGAAATGAACAAAAAAAATTGATGGATGCCTTTGATGAGGTCTGTCATCATCTTAAAGCAAAAATTTACTCAGTCTTGTTCACTGAGACCCTTATCCATTTTTGTGAAGCAGAAAGCAATAAAGAGCATAATCATTTCTTGTCATTAATAATCCATTTCCGTGTCTGTGCACAGCTCCCTTAGTCTAGTGTTTCTTTCCAGCAGGATGCATGGTGTGATTACATTTATAGTGTAGTAATAGTCAAGAATACAGTTGTAGTCTTCAGGAATGAAGTTATTATTTTGTTACCTCGCAGGTAACAGGGGGAATGAGGGTGGAGCAGATCATGAAAGTGATCATGATGACACTGATTTTGTTGAAAGAGATTATTATAGCATTAGTAAGTTAAGTTTTAGAGTACTAAGAAACTTAACAAGAAAGAGTTGGCTGTCCACAGAGGATGTTCGTGAAAGTGCATGGGATAACATCGTTACTTGTCACCAAGGAGCCATTGCAGCCAGAACTTGGAGTTTTCAAAGAAAGAGCATTGGTAAACATCAACTGAAGTCGCAAGCTGACGATAGACCTGGACCTGTGGTGGTATGAAAGCAGTCAAATGACTTGTTACTCTAATGAAATTTGTTTTCTACTATGTAGTTTATCAGCCCAAACCTAACCCTACCCTTCTTAGAGTTACAGTTCTAAATAATTTTACTCTGTCTGATGGCAGACTAATTTACTCTTCGTTAGGGGCCAGTGAATAAGTTCAGTGTTGTAGGCGCTGTGATGCAATGAAGTCTTTAACACCGTAAATCCTTACTTTCTCAAAAGCAAGGTGGTGGATCACCCAATTTGAAGACAAATGAACCCACTAGTCTTCCTGCAGTTTTAACAGGGAGCAATTATTGCATATGCAAAATTTCTATTTTAATGATAAGCTGCTCATACAGTAGCTTTCATGTGATATCATACTGTTGTTATTATGATCCTTAGACTACAGTACTGAGTTCTTGTGGAAATTTTGCTATCACTGGTGATGCATATGGTCATGTGGATATGTTTAACATCCAATCAGGGATTCATAGGGGATGTCTGGGAAAGCCAAAAGGTAAGCCTTTAATATTATTGTTGCCAAAGCTGGACAAACCAAATACTTTTCACTTTGATTTTTTAGATGGCTTATAAAATAATAATATTGCTCTTGATGAATTCTCAGCAACCACCAAAAACATTTTCTTTCTGAACTTTGAGGTTTGTCCCTATAAGCCTTAAACTTGATATGTGTTTCTTCCTGTTTGATCATGGCTCTGTTTGGGTTAGGCTAGGGGTGAAGGGAACACTTTGTGTCATTGGTACTAAATTGCAGCTGTAATGGAGATTCTTATGCACAACAGAATGTTAACTTGTTAGCTTATCCTTAATGTCAAAGAACCACATGTTCATTCAACCGCTGTAATGTGTACTAATTTCAGCTAGTCTTTGCACAGGGGTGAAACTTGGTAAAGTAAAATAGGATTATGGGTCCACTACAATATGTGGTATAATTTGTCTTCCTATGTTTGACTACAACAATGAACCCTACCCACTCCTTTTTATTAACATTGCAAGGGTTCTTTAATGTACCACTGTGACAGAACTGTTATGAAGTCTTGCAGATGTGATAACAAAGGAAGGGATTCTCTTCTTTTTGTCTTTGCAGCTCATCAGAGTCAAATCAGAGGTGTTGCCATTGATGGTATCAATCAACAAGTTATAACAGCTGGTGCAGATTGCAATCTCAAGGTATGTCTTTTGAAAGCTGTGGTTGGAAAGAGGTGCACTGAATTGACTTGGTGTGCATATTTGGCTTCATTTTTTGCAGTTTTGGAATTTCAAGGCCAAAAACCTTCTTCACACACTAACCTTTGAAGCTCCTATTACTCAAATTTTATTGCACAGAGAAAGGTATGTGACAGTGCAGAATTTTGTTTTTCTCCCATCAAGTTCCTTCTAAGAATACTCATCTCTTTTATTACTTAAATAATACTGTTTTGGATCTCAGCTCCTGGCTTGTGTTTTTTTGTGTTTTGCAGTTCCTTACTAGCAGTTTGCTTAGAGGACTTCGAAATCCATGTTGTAGACATTGATATGCGACGAGTGGTTAGAATATTTCGGGGTCATACCAACAGGATAACTGACATGGTGAGTGTGGCACAGTTATTGCACCCATTACACGAGGTTGGAACAAAAGAGATATCCCCCGAGAGAGTTGTCATAGAATAAGACGTTTGCTGGTCAAGAGCAGAAAGAGAGAAGTTTGGAGGGATATAGATGCCAAGAAGTACATTGTAAAATCACCAAAACAGGGGAGAGGAAATATGTAATGTTTAGCAGAAGTAAAACTGATAGACAAAGGAGGGGGGTTACAAAGTCTGCAGAATATTGATGATATTAATGAAGGGATTCCAGATGACACACTCCCAGAACACACTTCAGTGGGGTAAGCACATATCTGGCTTACCAGAGTTACCGGTAGTTTCTTTTTGCACTAATAATTTTGTAACACCAAAGTACCGTCAAACCTTAACATGTCATTCAGTTGATGACACTGACATACCGGTATTTCACTTTGTCCAGGCCTTCAGCCCAGACTCCCGCTGGTTGATTACATCATCTATGGATTCAAGTGTGAGGACATGGGATCTACCAGCTGCCAGGTAATTCAACTTGATTACTGAAACACATACGTGTAGAAAGAAAGAGAAGGTGAAGAAGGTGCATATCACTAGAGTGAGGTTTAATCACGTCGTGATATCGAAGCCGGTGTTTTACCATTGAAATTTTCTTTTTTTAAGATCACAGCTAATTTAATGTATGATGTTAGGCACAAAGTAGCACCTAGTAGGATTCAAAAGCAGTTTCAATATATTTATAATATCCCTCCTCATTACACTCGATCCTCTGCTTCAAACAATTTCTATACACAAAGCTCTTGACTCTCAATTCAGCTAAATTCTTTCTCACGAACTGGATCAATTATCTGGAATGATCTTAGAAAGAACGACTTCACTAGGAAAATAACAAGTCTACTTTTCGATATTTTAATTTCTGAAGACTCTTATCTAGAAACTTGCGAAATTATTCATAGAATAAAGCATTTTGTCAAATGATATTGGTCTGAAAGACTAAAAGATAATCTTAGTTCAATTAATCTACTATAAATGCATTTAATGAATTCCCTATCACTACTATTCCTCTGTTCTTTTATTCGAAAGAATCTTAACTTGATATCTGTGATATCCTTCATCTAGAGTAAACCTTTTCGTCAAATATTATTGAATCTTAAGATTATCAGCAATCAATTAACTACAACCTCAATCTGTATTCTACGGTAGTACCTTACATCTTTATAATAGAAACATTCAGTCGCTGTTGTCTTAAATATTAATTATTCCTTTTCGTAATCTTTGTCATTGTAAATATAGTAGTTAACCATTTTATCTTTGCTCCACCCAACTCGAGTAGCCTTGCTAAATTTGGGTGGAAAAACTTTTCATTGTAACTAGTATTGTATGAAATAAACGTTTTGTTTGTGTGATCAAAATTATGTCGGAAGAATGTTGGTGTCAAACAACTTGAAAGGTCAGTTTAGTTTAGTTAGTTACTGTTTTTAGCGTAATATGTATCAGAGTTCGCCTTCACTTATCCACTTGTGCATTTTTTTTTTCATATAAACGGTCAGTTTGGGTAATAATAGGGGAAGCCATTCGGAAAATTCAGGGGCACCCAACGTCAATTTTCGGAAAATATCTGTACGGAAGACGATTTTCTAGAATTATCGGAAAATTTGTTCTAAAATGTTCTTGCTTGCCTGCCTGTCCTAGGATTTTCGAACATCTAAAAATGGTATAATTGCCCTTTTTTAACGGATTTTTACCCTAAAAAGGTCATCTAGAATTTTTGGGAGCATTTATTCTGGCTGAAATTTTTGAAAAGGTAAGTTTTGATCCCTATAATTTTCGCATCACTAGACTTACAGCTAGGAAATCCGAACAGAGAAAAAATTTTTAGGGGATAAAAATATGCTTATATCTACCGTTTAAATGCCAAAATACGTTTAACAATGCTATGTTTAAGTGGTATTGAACTATATTCTCGTTGGGTGCCCCCTTAAAATTGGCCGGTTTTTAAGCAAAACTGTGTTGTTTTAATTATACTTACTGGAACAATGAGTGTAGTGTTTTTAGAGTCTTTCGTCGGTTACTGAATGCAAAAAATTCCTTGCACCGGTACCCTGGCACCGTATGACCATTTTGCCTTTCAAAATACCTAGCGTGAATCGCGAAGAAGTGCGTGCATGGAAGCTCCTGAACCCGGGAAAAGTGCGGGAACAAAAGAAAAGGTATCGCGAAAGACATTCGACTCAAATCAAAGAGAACAAGTACGCGATCAAGCATCGATCGGCCATCAACTCCTATAAGCACTGCTATCGTCAAAAGCAACGAGAGGGTAAACAACATAAAGATGAACACAACCTCCTCGAACTTTGAGAATCGCTTGCTATTTCTAAGGAGCACCAGTCTCTCTTAGCGGAGGCACAAACTCGTCTGAGAATCCCGTTTGACAATCCCGTTTGACCCAGTCCATGAAACACACCGACGGTATCAAGCGACCCACAGATAGCAAATTCGAGTGGCATGCCGAAGGTATCACGACGCTAACAAGGAACGGCTCCTGGCGTACAAGAAAAGGCATAGACAGATAAGAAAGAGGGAACGAGTGAATGACCTCCCGATCACTGCTCAAGATTGTCTCGGTATGTCTTTGAGACGGCGGCGCGTTCGGCCCTTGTGATTGACACCACCGGTGGGGGTGGTTGGATCGCAAGTATGGACTGGAACCCGCCACCCCTACGTATTTGGCTGAAGGCGTCAAGTGTCTAGATCGCCTAGTTCCTCAATCCTCTCCATGTCCATCGTCCTCGTCGGCGTTGTCCTCTGATATGTCGGAAGCAGCCGCTCTTTTAGACGTGTTGTTGCTTCGTCGGTGACTTCCGACGTTGAAGCGGAACTAAACTATCTCCTCCCGCCACCCTCTGCGCCGGAACGTAGATCCACATACCAAACCAAAAAAATATGCTTAAATTATCCATCTCTGCTGGGGGTAAAACTGAGCCGAAGTATCGTATACCACTACTCAAACTATTCGCAAAGAGCAGGGCATCTAGTTCCCGGTGTTGTGGTGTGTCCTCTGTGGTGTATGATGGTTGGTAGGGTAAATACTCGGAGATACTAGCTACATCAAGCTGATCTAAAATCCGAGGGTAAATAAAGAGATATGTTTTATCTACAGTGTATGTTAATTTTATTTTGCCACAGTAGCAAGACCTAACATGGATCTATTCTGACTAACGAACGACTGTGATAATAACTCAATTTCAGCTTCAAAAACTGGAAGAGATGAGTTATGGAAGACTCTAACGCTGTTGGAATTTTTCTTTAGGTTAATCGACGTTTTTCTTGTGGAGTCCCCTGTGACCAGTTTAGCCATATCACCTGTCGCTGAATTCCTCGTCACTACACATGTGGACGATCTTGGTGTTTATTTGTGGTAAGTGGAGCAAATGAGGTTACCCCGATTGGCCAATTAAAGGCAAGGTTGATGTTTGAAAAACCTTCGGTTTTTTACTTTTGTTTTTTACTTTTGGTTTTAATATAAGACACAAACGATACAAGAGTGGTGGATGGATTATTTAACTGAAAAGGAACTATCGTTTGCAAAGAAACTCGATAGAGTGGTTAGAGAGCTTCGGTAACATTGATATATAGTGAAGCACTAGAATCTGGTGTTAGTTAGATTTGTGATGTAAATTGGAAACGGCAAAGAGGTTCACCAGCCGTGTTTCCAGGTGATGGTGGAAGAAATTGTTTCTGTTTTTTTTTATGCGTTGGTTGAGCTGTGTGGTATGCTGATCGTAATTTACCAGTCAGGCAAAATGAATATGTTGCTAGCCAGCCAATCAGGTACAGTTATTACTTGTTCAGATATGCGTGTCAGTTTCCTGATTTCCAAGGGAAGAGTTTCCACTTTATTCAACTCTCTTTTGTTACATGTTAGGTCCAACAAAACTCTTTACGACGACGTGGCCTTGATTCCTCTTCCTGTCGACTATCAGCCAACTGTGGAACAACTTCCTGGGACAGGAACTGCAGCAAGTGAGGGTAAAATAACAGCGATGTTGTCTTTGATCGATGGAACTATTCAATTGCTCATTATTTTGTGTTGGGGATTTGGACTCGTGAGCTGTCACTTTTCTAAACGACTTTTAACGCTTCATATATTTTATTTATTCATGTGCGATCACCCCATCTGGGTTACCATGGTGCATGGTCCAAATGTGTCAACAGTGCTTTTTGTATCGTGTAGATTTCGAAGAGGAAAACGAAACGAAGTATACTGAACAAAACGGCAAACCAGCGGCAGCCGAGTGAATAATGCTAATGGATTCCGAAAGGCCTGCCCTTTTAAACAGTAAAAAAAGCTTTGTGTATAGTGTAAGTGATTGTAAGTGCATTTAGCTATCAAGCTAGTTCACAGGCACCCCACTTTTAATAATCTGAAAGAAACGTGATTAAGAACCCCAACTGGCAGGAGGCGACCAGTTGTTTATTTACAATTGTGGTAGAGCTGAGTCCGGCACAACCGGACGCTAATCCAAACCGGAAGTTAGAACGGGATTTGAACCCTGTGCAACCGCATGCAAACCGAACGCCCTTACCACTGAACCACGCCGCCTCCCGTGCGAAAAGAAAATTGTTATGAGAAAACATTTAACAACTTGCATCGCTTGTTTCTCATTTTCATGTAGATTTTGAAGGCGATAGAGATACTCCACCTACAGAGGAAAACAACAAAACAGCGACAGCAGCAGTTGATAACATAGGTTTTAAAAGTCCTGATCAACTTTCAGATGAACTTGTTACACTTTCTCTTTTACCGCAATCACGATGGAGACACCTCACTAGTTTGGAGCTCATAAAGGTATTCTGTTTAGGTCGTCGTGGATGAAAGCTTTATCGTTGCTCACACCAAACTGTTGTTTAAATTCTTTTATCTAAAGCTGACTTTCTTGCCTTACTTTCAGAAAAGAAACAAACCCAAAGAGCCGCCCAAAGCGCCGAAGACTGCTCCGTTCTTCTTACCCACTACCCAAGAACTGGTTCCCAAGTTCATTTCCACCGAAGACGAGCAACCGAACGAAATGGTAACGTTTTTTAAGCAACAATATGGACCACAGAAAATATATAAGACCGTGGCATTATCTCCTTGTAAGCGCGGGCACCCTCATTTCGTAGCTTTCTTGGTGATAGGGGAGAAGTTCTGTGCATGAGTGCCTCAATGAAACACTCTAGAGGCTGACCTACTTGAAAAGTTTAGCGATAGTTCTTCAAGCACATTGACCAGTATTGTTGCGTCTACTTCGCTCTTCGTTAAACGTTTGCAAAGTATGGTGGTTTTAATTTCATGTTCTTTTTGAGGGAGACCGCGTGGTCTTGGGCGGTTAGGCCGTTGAGTTTGCATGCGGCTGCTCTGGGTTCAATCCCATTCTGACCTCAGGGGGCCGTTACTCAAAAGTCCCGAAACTTTACGGGCCATTTTCGAGTGTCACAATTGCCTTTGTATAGAGAATGGAGAGGGTTTAATTCGTCAAACTTCACAGTTAGTTTTCTTTTTGTTACCTTGAAAACATGCTAAAAGACCGGCTTTCCAAAACAAGCGGTTGACAATTTCACAGATGGGTTTTCGGGTTTTTCGAGAAACGGGCCACTGGTTTGGATTTGTTTCCAGTTATCCGGGATTCAACTCTACCACCTTTAAAAATAGCCAACTGGTTGCCTCCTGCCAGTCCAGTTGGGGTTCTTAATAATGTTTCTGTTAAGTTTGAATTGTTTCTTTCATATTGTTAAAAGTGGATTGCCTGTAAACTAGCTTTATCGCTAAGTGCACTTCCACTATGAACAAAGCATTTACATTTATTTTAGGACGGAAAGTCTAAGATTCTCAATATGAAGAAGCTTCAACCAGAGTCGGAATTTCAAGTATCGCTAAGAGATTGTTCGGAAACAGGAAACTGTGAGTTACACGTTGTGATTTTCGCAAATTGTCTTGTTTCTTACAGTATTTTGGGAAACCACGGATGAACACCCGAGAACGTTAACTCCTTTCCACATTGTACCTCCTTTCTAATTCGCTGTGGTTAATGCGACTTTTTTTTTTAGCAAACCCGGTGTGATGGCTCCCAACACCCCCTCCCCTCATTTTTAGCACCGGTGGCTCAGTTGGTTGAGCATCGGGCTGCCATGCGGGAGGTCGTGAGTTCGACTCCGGCCGGACCAACACTCAGGGTCTTTAAATAACTGAGGGGAAAGTGCTGCCTTTATAATTACACCCTCAAATGTTTAGACTTTCAAGTCTTCTCGGATAAGGACAATAAACCGTAGGCCCCGTCTCACAAATATCTTCCATGTTTATAAGTTCTCTTTGGGACGTTAAAGAACCCATAGACTATTCGAGAAGAGTAGGGGATGAAGTTCCCAGTGTTGTAGCTGTACGTCCTCTGTTAGTGTGTTTTTTGCAGCAAAAGTGGCCGGCTTGGCGTAATGTCTCTAAAAAAGCTTGTTGTGTATGAGGCCACCTCAGTAAGCAAAAACAGCCACAAGTCGAAAGGGCTTCGCCGAGTGCTGGGGCATGTAGATGTAGATGTAGGCAGTGTCTTTGTTATGGGCCTTTAAAATGAGAGCTTCCCATATGGATCATTAACTCTAAACCACTGTTCCAATCAGTATAAGTCGCAATCACTAAAATCGACACTTCGGACACTATAATTCAGACCTTTGATTGCCTCTCCGTTACAGATGAACCTGTTATGAATCTACTGAAGTCCATGGGTCCATCGTCAATTGATGCCGAGATTCGCTGTCTCGGTCCAGCAGCTGGAGGAGACATCCAACTTCTTGAACGCTTCATGTTGTTCATTGAACATCAGATAGGAACGCGGCGAGACTTCGAACTGACAGAGGCCTACCTGGGATTGTTTCTCAAGGTAAGTTGAGAAATCAATCAACATGCTCTAGTCTCGATTCCATTTCCGGATTGCCAACACTGTTTCTTCGGATTCGAAAGAAAAAGAGCGAAAGTAAACAAACTAATTCGAAATGCTGATTCTCGCGCATTGTGACACCGTCGCCGTTAAAGTAAACCCCACGATAATGTTATCAACGTCACGTGTAGGTTATGGAGAAAACGGTGAATTCTTGGGATTGCGCAGTGGTGAGAGCACTCTCCGCCCATCTTTGTGGCCCGAGTTCGATTCCCTGACTCGGCGTCATATGTGGGTTGAGTTTGTTGGTTCTCTACTCTGCACCGAGAGGTTTCTCTCTGGGTACTACTCCGGTTTTCTCCTTTCGTCGAAAACCAACCAACGATTTGATTTCAGTGTTCCCGTGCTCAAGCCGTAAAAAAATTCGTCATCATAATCACCACCACACCCATCTTGACATTTACAAGAATGGACGAAACGAAAGTTCTCATTCCATGGCGCTTAGGTGTTTCTACCATGCAAAAAAATCGTTTTAGCGTGAAGGGAAGGATTGGAATATTATTTTGGGGCGTGACTCATTTAAGCAGGTTCTTTCTCTGTCACCCTCGCTTTGCCCTGTAGTCAAACCCCACGGTTCAGTAACCCATGGGGCTTGTCGCTTTTTTTAAAATTAATATCCCACTGAAACCAATGTTTGATTTTACAGCTCCATGGTGCGGCTATAGCGGGGAGCCCAGAGTTGACAACAATAGCGAAACGTTTGCAGCAGGAGCATTCAGCGGCCTGGTCAAACATCCAAGATTTGTTAAATCAATGTTCGTGTCTCATTGGTTACTTTAAGAGTGCTGTTATCTAAGATGAACGCTAGCAATAAGACAAGCTAACGAGAAACTAAAGAACCACACGACAGTCCTGAAGCGAACGAATAGCACTCGGTGATACTTAGTGTGGATTCAGTTTTGGATTCATGTCTCGCGGCGACTTCTCCCCGATTGACTGGCCTTATTAACAGAGTATCATTGGCAGGCTTTTCCGACCAAAACTGGTACAGTAGGCCAGGACAATGTATTTGTTAACGTTTCTACAACTCGTATAAACTAGTTATCTTGGACATATATTCTTTTTTGTCCAAAATGAGACAATCAATTACCATGAAATTAAAGAAGTTAAGAAAATTTAATCCAATTTGATTGCTGGATGATAAAAATATAACCTTTTTTAATGGTTAAGGTTAGTGACGTCACCTTTTACTAAAAATCCGTTTTGACGATATCGTGCGAGAAATGTAGTCATTAGGGCCGTTTATACGAGAGAAAAAAAGCCGCGGCTTACGTAAGCCGCAAAAGGAACTATTTATACGAGTATAAACTCCCCGGCCAGGATAAGCCGCGGCTTGAGAAAGCCGTCAACGTAGATTTTGTACCATTTATACGGGGTGTTCGCGGCTTACGTAAGCCGCGGCCAGAGTTAGCCGCGGCTTATTTTCTCTCCTATTATGTTGCATTTGTAGATTACATTACTGTAAAACTTCGTACAGGATAATTAGAAATGATGTCAAGGAATCACAGGTCACAACTGCGCCCTACTCAATAAAAATCCTTAAACCAATTTTTCAAGTAATTTAGAGCAACTGTGATGGCCAAGCTCAGAGAAAGGGTTTTGCACGGATATACCCTGCCATGAAACCAGCCTATAACATGCAGAAAATTGCGTCAACCAAGGCAATGGAAGATAAAGTACTTTTTAAAATAAATAAACCGCACTACCACATGCTTTATAAATAAGTGTTCATAAATAATCGTAGCCATTCATTACAACGATAAACTTTTGCCAGCAAACAACCAGGTACCAAACTTATATCTAAGGGTGCGTTTGATTGACCGTATTCCGGAATCAGAATACATGGAATATAAGTTAGAAATCCTTCGTTTTTACGGAGATTCACATTAAAATTGTCAAACATCCGCTAAAACGCTATTTTAAACATATTTTTATTATCCTTGCTGCTTCGAAACGCGCCAAACATACCGTTTTAATCATCACTCCACGTATTCCTATTCCGGAATAGGGTCAATCGAACGCGCCCTAAGTCATGTGGCGTAACATTAATTGACAGCATGCAGGCTACCTAAAATTCTCCTTGCAATCACACGAGTTTTACGCCAAACTTGCCTAGCCTGCTCGAAGCTACGCTCAATCTAAGAGATTTTCATACTTTTTAATCAATGGTTATCAAAGTCCTGCTTCAAGCAACGTGTAAATGCCTATACAAATAAAGGGCCCCAAAACGGTCTATAAACATATTTTCTACAATCTGAAGTCAAGAGTAGTTACATTTTCAAGGTGACATCGGAGCTGCAACGGTTAAACCAGACGAAAAAACAGTTTAAAATGGTCACTGTTTTGACTAGTTATGTATAACGAAAATATTGTCAGTGACGGTCAAACTGCTGCCTAAGTTGTCAAGCTAATTTACTTTCAATCTTTTCCCGTGTTTCTCTCTCTTTTAAGTCACACTGTTGCAAAGAAAAAGAATTGTGCGACTGGATGAGAATTGTCGGTTTCCGGGAAAAAATGAACTAGACTGGAATTATTTTAGCAAATTCTATCTTTAACTAAACATACAAATATTTTTTTGCAATTTATAATAGTTTCTGTATTAGAATAGCCTCCTTGTTTCAAACTCTCAAAGATAGGAAAAAGGATCACGCTCAAAATGCTCTTTACATGAATACCGGGGCCTGCCCTAATGGGAAAGAAAGCAATGATATACATCGACAGGTTTCCTCCCTGTTCTCACCACTCGAAGTACTTCGCACGTAAATAATTACAGGTTGTTAACACCTGTGAGAGGGAAATGCTTAATTTGCGTTAAAGGTAAACGTAGTCTGATGAGTGACAAAACGTAACGGAGAAAGTGGATGAGATTGAGTTCAGTCGAAGTTGCGTAAAATAAGTGACGCGTACAAGTTAATCTGCGTAATGTTAAGGGCGTCGATTAAATATTCAAGTTTAGGCTGTTTAAATGAGATCGACATGCAAAAGCGCCAACGTCAATGGCCAACGAAAGAAAGGGTCATAAGCCGTATTATTCAGTAAACGCTCTGCCGCTACATGAAGCGTGGGTTTTGTTTTCGCGGTCGTTTGGCACCGCGGTCAGGAACGTCATCCCAATAAGAAAGATTGGCTGTCTCAGTTGCTAAGGACTAACAAAGAGGAAAAACACAAAAACAAGTTAGCGTTATCAAAACTAAAGAGCATTTCAACTGAGTTTCACTGGAAACGTTATCACCTACCAGTCGCTGTTGTACTTTAGGCGGCAGTTCTTCGCTGGTTTTGTACACATCGTCCCTTCGGACATTCAACCAGGAATCGTCCTCAAATTCAACCTGAGCAATAAACAGCTTGGTCAATTTTCCCTCGCACTTGCAATCGCACTCTTAATTTTAACTAATCCGAATTCTGGTCAATTTGGTCCAATTTCAACCTTAACATGCAATAAAGTAAGCGGTTATAAACACTTGGGTTTACAAAATGCGCTAATTTAACATCAAAAGATTTATTCATTAACGGAATCCTGAGTACACGACAGGTCACATTGAAAATCTTACTTGTGCTACTGTTCCGCATAGCTTTATATCGTATTCGCAGCTTAGAAACTGGTGTAGCACTAGTACCTGGTATGTGACGCTGATCCTTCGCCCGGTGACTTTGGCTGTGAAGAGCTCTTCTCCACTGTCTCCCCACTTCACTTGTACCACACTGCCCACTGGAATATCCCCACTCGAAGTGTCATGGCTCTAGAAAAAGTAATCATGATTACAAATTACACATCTCTATCCACAGCCTCTTATAAGGGCCATTCTACTGCTGTTCAAGTGAATATGACGGCGTATTCCAGTGCTTGGAGCGCTGGTTTTGCATGAATATGATCCGGATTGAATCCCCCTCCGACCACAAACTGAACTGAATACGTCTTCAGTGGCCAGCCACGAGTTCAACTTCACCACGCAGTCGGGTTTGTTAACACGGTTGTGTGTATTTTAATTGTACAGTTGCTTTCTGTATAGGGCCGCCACATAAGATTCTTTCTTTAAACAGCACCGTTTGTAACTACTATCAAACTTACCACAATGTCAGTTGGTGGTAGGTTGTCACAGTATGTTCCGTCACCGAATGACACCATGTAATACTCTTCTGATGTGGTGTCCTGCACCACTCCACGGTAATATCTGAAATACCCACACACACGGTAAACCGAATAAAACAAATAGTAGTACAATTAACGCAAGAATATACAAATTTTGAAGGTACATCTGTTGAACTTTCGTATCAGTAACTCTTGTTGCCCTTATATAAGGAATATATGGGTAGATTGGTTTCCTAAAGCATGCGTGGCAGGGTGTGGCAGGTGTTTTGCAATGGAAAGAACAATGAAAACTCAGTGAAAACGCGAAAGGGACACCCGTTGTCGCACAACAAATCCTGGTCATCGTCTAAAGTTCTTCAGTGGTTCGTCGTGTCAGTTGATCGCCCTAAAGTCCTGTTCGAAGAGTTTTCAATGGTGTGAGAGCTGAGAACATGGCTGGTCGCCCAAAATTTAAGTCAGGGTTAATATCACATCAATCGGAGGAGCTCACCTTCCATTTTTGTGCTTGGCAATGACAGATTCTCCAAGGTGGATCATAGAATAGTCCCGCTGTTTTCCCTATGAGCAAGTGCCATTTTTTCATGAGACGTTGTTGCGAAAAATGAACATTGAAGTACACTAACATATATCATATGCATACAAACATACCAGAAACCCATAAGGGTTGAAACGTGTAACGATCCCTTCTGTGCTGGGAAACAAGCTTCTGAATATTCAATTTTCTAAGTACCATATTTGAAACAACAAGAGCGAGGGGTTTCCAAATATGGTACTTAGCACTGAAACATTCAACCAATCAGTTCGCACTGAATATTCGGAAGCTGTGAACGCGCGTTACACGTTTCAATCCTTATGGGTTTCTGAACATACTTAATTGACCTCTCCCCATAGGGGCTTTTCAGGGCCAATGAAACAATAGAAATGAATAACAACAAGTGTTAAGAATAGACCCTTCTCCAAAATAGCGGCTGAAAATTCAAATAAGTTAAAATTTAAAACTAGAAAGAGCACCTTTACTTTAGCAACCCTACAAAGTTTCGGCATATCAGATGTAATATCAGCTGAGAAAATGTAAGTTGCAAAATGAAAAATTTACAGATCCTGTAAATTTGTCAAATTTCAACTTACATTTTCTCGACTGATATAACACCTAATACGCTGAAATTTTGCAGGGTTACTAAAGTAAAGGTACTCTTTCTATCTCTGGTATCAGTTTTTCATTCAGTTCAATTTTAACTCCTTCAAATCCGTTGCCGCCATTTTGAAGAAGGGTGTATACCAACTGGTCAAAGGCAAACCCAGCTGGCTATTTTAAGTACAAGCGCAACAAAGAATGATGGGTCTAGCAACAACAACAACATGTTTTATTTTCGAGCGTTAGCCCTTCGTCAGAGCGAATTAGGGAGTTATAAACATTTAAGTGTTCACTTCCTCACAAACGCAGCACCACAGTTTCTTTAGAAACCAACCACCTTTATTATTTATTTACAAGGGCAGCCGAGTAGTTGAACCAGGACTCAAAGAGTGGTCAGTTAAACCCGGGATCTCTGGTCTAAAAGGAAGACCTTAGACAGCAATGACCAGAACCAGGTTGCTGACCAGCGGTTTTCGTTAAAACAATGGTTTTCTGGGGGTGCTCAGTCTCGCGGGCTCAGAAAACCTGGTTGTGTTCATTGTTATTTAAGGTTTTTCGGTCTAAAAGCACACGCCCTAACCACTGGGCCGCACTGCCTCACTTCGACAAAAAGTGAAGTGAAAGTTTTGATGCTAAGGGGGTTCATACGCGTGCGCAATTGACTTCTTCAGTTTCTCAGGAGAGAAACGTTTACTCACTTTGAACCTTGTTCTCTGATGCCTTTCGCAAAAGGTTTCTGTGGGTTGCGGCCAGTCACTCGGCTCCAGGCCCAAACCGGCCAATACAAGGCAGGTCACGTGAAAAGAAACTGCGCATTTACCTGCGCAACACTGTACGCATGCGCCAGTGTCCTTGCCAATCGAGCTTGATCGACAGTAGTAACACTTCTGTTCACATAACAAAAGATGAAGAGAAGGTGTTTGTTAAAACATCAAAGAGACGAGATATGAAAAGTCATACAACCCGTTACCTGTGCGTCACTCACCAGTTTTCTTCTCGCAGAGGTGATTTGACTGGTGTTAATTCCGTCTCTAAGGTTTACATCTGTGAAGGACACTTCAGGCATTGCCACAGCACAACCAACGTGAGCCCAACTACGTGAACGAACAGGCATAATAATTACATAAAAGTACAATTTTTTTATGCGTGCCTAAGCTCGTAAACTGTTTCGGTTCTAATGATCAAAATGCTTAGTCTACGTGATTCAAATGACAATTTTCCCAAACGAATTGTCTTAAATATCTCTAAAGATGTCCAAATGTTCACGCCCGGTAGAAAGAAAAAAAATACCCGTAGGAACGCAAATTATAATACCGTTTTTCTGCAGAACAGGCGCGCACTACCTCTGGCCTCAGGGTCTTAACGGCTGTCAACATTGGCACCTTGGTTGCATTAACGCTAGTTTACTAACAACCAAAGAGATTGCAAGTGTTGAGAAGAGAAGAGAGACTTTTTCGTGATAAATGGAAATGCCTTTCCTTTTAATACAAAAACAACGCGGAAACTTTCGGATGGAAATCTCCCCCTTCCAGATATGCTAAGAAATGCCCCTATAACGTAAAAGACGCACGCGGATTACAGTAAGTAGGGAGCTTAAGGACGTTCGCGCCAATTGTTTCTGCGCATCCTTACTGCGCACGCAAATGCACACGCCACGTCATACACGAGCGCGCGCGCTAGGTACTAAAATAAGAAATGATAGGGCAAAAGGCCATTGCTATAGCTTTGCCTTGATTTAACGGTCTTGGACGTTCGGTGAACCCTATTTTTCTTTCCAGAAACGGATTTTATTCACAATTATCTCCACGTTGTCCAAACATGAACAAAAAATCAATGTGGGAAGTTTAAAAAATTTCAAGATTTCTGCTCACGGGACATCGAATCCTGCCATCTTGCGGCTGCAAGGCGCGTGAAACTGTGGTCGCTAAACGCGAACTTGATCTTTAAGGAACCTCACCAGTTGACTAAATTCACTTAATAAGTCCACTTAAACAATATTTGGCAGAGAAGATTTCACTTCAAAGCTTTAATTGCAATATATTTGGGTTTACAGACACTGGCCTTATTCGCTAACGAAGCCCGATTTTGTCACATTTTGGGTGTTTTTCCGGGCATGTTCTCTCCAAAACGAAGTCGGTGACCCCCCATTTTTTTTACATTTCTGACATAACTAACTCATCATCTTAAAGTGGTAAAAGTTTCAGAAAAAAATCAATGTTGAAAAATTTTCGCGCGAACGTCCTTAAGCACACGCGTTTTTGAGACGCGGACGGCAACCGGAAGTGAGCTGTTTTCCTTTTTAACTGGTCTTCAGACAACCACATTTACATTGCTTAGTATCTTTTCTCCATTAGAGATGATTCGTATAAAAATCTGGGAAACACCACTGTCCTGGCACGAGAAGTGTCTCCTTCCGGTTGCCGTCCGGGTCTCAGAAACGCGCGTGCTTAAGCTCCCTAGTGTCGCGAAGTGTTCCCTCGCTCGTCTTTCCAACATCAAAATCACTCGTGTCTCGAAGTACGGACAATTTGAGCACAAAATGTCCTCTACATGCTTTTCCTCAAGTAATGATAAACATCTGCATTTACCCTAAGCTAAATATAACGCTAACCTTTACCCTTATCTTATTGATGGAAATAGGTAGAAGAGATTACACTTAAAAGGACACTTCGAGTTGGATGTCAAAATTGGGAGTGCATCTTATTGGCCATTTCCGAGTTCATGTCTGGCTTAGGCTCAAAGCGAGTCTAGGTGCGAAGTTTTTATTATGAAAATTAGTTTTTATTCATATGTAAATTAGAACTAATTACCATCACAAAAATTTCGCACTTAGACTCGCTTTGAAGAGGAGGCAGACATGAACTCGGAAATGGCCTATTGGGTGCATTTCTGGACATAAGTGCCCCCTTCCCTCCCCTCTCCGATATCAATGCGAGTAGTATTGTCATTACATTCGCACCTGTTGTCTGTGGTTCTTTTCAGTGCTCCTCCACCGATTCTACACAGTGAACAAAACTGAAATACCAAATAAGCATAGCGTTAATAATTTTAAAAGGCACACAATGTATCTACTCTTTTCTCGTCCTACAATTTACCTGAAGCGTGATTGAATGTCGTTAGAGCGCGCATGTTACAATAAGGTGACGCGCTTTGAAGAAGCAATCAGGACGCTGGCAAGTCATCACAAGTCAAATCACCTTCGTACAGTAAAATTTCAAGTCCGCAAACAGCTTTTCAGAAAATAATATTTTCATTTCCACTTCTTTCACGCTTATGCTCTCTTTAAAATAACCTCTTTTATAAGATTTACCAAAATTTTAAAAACACACTAAGAACATACTCAGGCTGAGATTGAGTAAGAACGTCTTTATTTCGCTCATTTTTTGTTGATTTGGTGAGTAGGATAAATAATGGTAAAAGAAATGTAAAACCGTGAAACTTCCCAGGTGGAAGGAGGGAACTCGGAGGTGTCATCTCGCGATTTGCGCACAAGGCTCGTCTTCTATTGGCGTGCAAAGATCCAGTTGCAAGCGACATGCAGCTCTCTACTTACACTGATTTCAACATCCTTTGCATCTTCCTGTGAGCACCTTTGACATTTCCAATGACCATCAGCCGATACATCACTCACTCCATAACAACCTACCGTTTGAGAACAAAGGAAATGATCGCTACAGAAGGCCAAAAAAAGGAACATATACTTGAACCCTATAAACCATGTTCTTAACCAGGTTAGGTTTGGAGGCAGCGTTGCGGGTGTTTAAGGGACGTGCCGGACTTGAGATAGGGAGAACCCAAACCACTATTCCACTCTTATCATTAATGGCGGGGTCTGCCAGCAAAAATCGCCATACCTCGACGGGCAACTCAGGTGGTACCCTGGTCATTTGAACGTCTTTGGTACTCAATTTACGACACCTCCTACTTGGGAAATAATGGCTCTAAATACAAAACTCTTTGTTAATCCAAGTTATTTTCCTAGTGATAAATGATGAATATCTTATATGACAATTCCAGTGAAACAAACTTGAAACTCTGATAATCCACCCGAGCCTTACTTGCATGAACGAGCAGTTGACACAGATCGCATCTCAGTAGAGGACTCTTGGTATCGGTAGTAAGCTTCTGATCCAGCCAAGAGCTCAAAGTCTCGGGGGAGGAGTCATCTGACATGAAGCAGATCTCAGGCACTCTTGGTACAGACTGTACGGAAGATGATGCAACAACGGTGTCTTCAGTAAGACTCCTCAGAGATCGGTGAAGATTTTGTCGTAGATGAGAGAGAAGATCACTCTCGGATGATGCCTGAAATGCACAGTATATTTACCATGAAATGACATCTACCAAATTTAATTTGGATTTGAAAACTATCTTCGACCGATATCGCGGTCGACACTACCTACAGTAAACATGATCCAACTGTTTTACGTTTGGGACTCGAATGAGACCGTATTAGGAAACATGCTAAATTGGTTTACCAGGAAATGTCTGAAATTGCAATTGGATGGAAACGTCCTGTGACCTCTGCATATCAAAGAACCCGGAAGCAATAAGACTAACCATTCAAAAGATGTTTAAATGTTGTTTGTTTCCTTTCGACAAGTATGGCATAGCGAAGAACTTTTCATCGCTGAATTGGTTACCAACAATAAAAACCACTCTAGCAGACGAAAAACATGGACTGAACTTTGTCAAACTGAGTATACCGCAGGAATGAATGATATCGCGCGAGCTGGCTATATCGAAAGAGTAAGGCAGCCAATGCGCTGGCCAACTCGTTAACAGGATCGGATTCACTACCATTACCGACGTGGAGTGTGAGCGAAGATAAACTCCTTAAATGAGTGCGTGACTGAGCGAGTACGCTGTTAATCAAATGTGTCAACTGTGGCTACGTGGCTACGCGAATACTTGGCTACTCGACGATCATCACTATGGGATGCCTCACCTTTTTTGAGGTTTTTTGCCATTGTACACGTAGTCGCGTTAGCCACAGTTTGCGCGTAACAGAGTAGCCACGTAGCCACAATTCTTTGAAATGTTTTGGGAATGGCGGGCGGGTCATGATTCCAAAGCAACGCTGTAAACAAGGACCCGGTTGTTCGAAAGCCGATTAACTTAATTAAGAATTAGCGTAAACTTTTGTTTCATGTTTTCAACTTTTTGACAAAAGTTTCTTTTGCTTATTTTTGTTTTTTCAAGATTGACTTCTTCTAATGTAAAGTTCTGCTAAATATCAGCGTTGAACAGCATTTGGGAGTAGAGAAATAAATTCCTTGGTTAATTTTTAATCTGGGATTAGCGTTAATCGGCTTTTGAACACCCGGGCAAAGATCTACAAACCTCGGATGAGGAAAAAAAGCTGCAGATTGAACAATGAGGCTCGAGCTGCGAGGAAACCAGATTAAAAACCTGCTCCAGCTCAAAATTGGGAAGCTGATTCTGCCAAAGGCCCTGGAGTGAACTTGCGAGAATTTTGTTTGAAGCACTGCTCTTAAGAACATGTTTACGGCCTATAACGTAAAAACAAATACTGATTAAAAATAGTCAATAATTATGCTGGTAGAATCTACTTGTAATAGCCCATTTCCGAGTTGCTGCATGTCTCAGTTTCAAACCGAGTCCTGATGCACAACCATTCAAATGCAAATGAATTGCGTATTCTTATGCAAATCAAACTCATTTCCCTTTCAATAGTTGAGCACCAGGACTCGCTTCGAAACCGAGACAAACAGCAACTCGGAAATGGCCCATTGGCTTGACACTTCATCCAATCAATGTTACGGCTCTAGTTACTCTCCAGCAGGTAACATAAAATATATTAATATGAAAATATAACCAGCGACCAGGCCCGGGTTTAATAGCGCTAACCAGCGTTAAATACCATGAAAACCTATAGGTTTTGACACCTTTTAACCAACGGTTAGCGCTAACCAGGCTTCGAGCAACCGGCCCCAGGCGTTCTTTTCTTTAGAGCGGGCGCCGAACTTTTCTCGCCCTGTCTAACAAAAAGAATGCCTGATGCAGGCTGTGAAAACTGTAACATTCAGCACAATATTGAAATAAAAAAACCTTTGTTTTTCTTCATTTCCATTTTCTTTCGTCGCCCTGCACTGCTGGGAACTGTAAAGGACTTCGAAACTAATGGCTGTCTCTTACTCGCAGAGGCCTTTCGGTGCTTTAACGACTCCCTGTTATTTATAAATATAAATGAACAAACAAATTTTTTATCTGATTTTGTTGATATTAACATGATTAGAAAAATATCTGCCTTTGAAAATCAAAAGTGAGCTTGAAACAAACACGGCTTGGAATCATTCCTTGACAAAGATATCATGAAGATTCGGAAATTTTGTCCGTTTTAAAACTAATACAAATCGAAAGTGGTTCAGCGTTGACTGTACTCTTATATCGACAACGATATTCGTCATCACAGTCATGGTGGTCAACAGGTTGTCAACTCACGAGGCGCAGTTTGGTTTATTTTCCAAAATGAGAGTTCCTGATTGGCAATTGCATTGCGTGACAAGTTGACCCGAGCATGACATGAGCAGCGTTGTCTAGACTCTTATCGACAACGGCAAATTAGCCAATCAGGTTGCGAAATTTCAAGCAATTGTGTAATTTGATTCTGAAAGAGAACTATTTCCTCCCCCCCCCTCCCCCCCCCCCCAAAAAAAAAAATATCGTGTGTGTTCTGCTCTAATCTCTATCTGGCATTAAACCTTCTCGGCTTTAAATGTCATGACTGGGATAGTTAACAGCCATCTGATTTACTTCCCACCGACTGGAAATGTTAAACCTATTGTACGTTTGTTTGTTTGAGCAAGTTGAAGTTTTGGCAGCTATTCAGCTGATGTGGACCTGCTATACCCACACACCCATACACTCACAGAGGACAGCCACAACACTGGGAACTTCATCCCCTACTCTTCTCGAATAGTGTGTGGGTTCTTTAACGTCCCAAAGAGAACTTATAAACATGGAAGATAATTATTTGTGAGACGAGGCCTACGGTTTATAGTCCTTATCCGAGAAGACTTGAAAGTCTAACCATTTGCAGATGTAATTACAAAGGCAGCACTTTCTCCTCAGTTATTTAAAGACCCTGAGTGTTGGTCCGGCCGGAGTCAAACTCACGACCTCCTGCATGGCAGCCCAGTGCTCAACCAACTGAACCACCAGTGCACATACATATTGTATATTTTCTTGCTTGTATTTTTTACTAAATACCTTGCTAATATTTCTTTTACTTTGGAGAGTGGAATGTCCTCATCTAAGTCAATTGTCAGTTTGGAGACTTTTATGCTACTATTTATTTGATCTTGGCCCGTCTTCTTTTTGTCACTGTCATTCTTTTCCTGATCTTCTTCCTCTTCACTATCACTGCTGTCCTTTTGTTTGGTTCTCTGGTATTCTTCCCATTGATCTGGCTGAAAATCAGCAGTTAATAACTCATAAGTTAAGCGAAGTACAATCACCCGGATGAGCGTAACCCTGAGATGGATTGTTTAGGATGCCAATGACTGCGTTTCCACAACATCAGTGGAAGTCATCTCCAGAGTCAAGTGATTTGTGTAACATAAGTAGATAGAATAAACACTCTGGTCATTGATGTGATTGGTGGACTAAGTTGTGATGTTATTGGTTGACTGTCAGTTAAGCCTAGTTATCATTTTCTGTGAAGACAGTGAACAGTGATTGAAGCATTTCAATCTAACAGTCACAAAACTCAGCATACATTTTGTTAGTTAGGGCTCTGTTAGAGTTAATCTCAGCACAAATATACTCACTTGATATGTCTTTACAAACATATCCATGCAGATCTTCACGGTATCTTTCTTGCACATACACTGAAATTAGTCAATAATGAATTAACACACAAGCCCGGGCACACAATCCACGAATAAATAACAGTGTACTAAAACTCAAGCAATGACAAGTTCAGTAAATTGAAGCAGAAGATGAACTTCTCACCACTTGGGCTTTCTTCCCATAATCAATCCACCTTTCAGAGGCAAAGTTAGTTGACTCAGCGCAATTAAAGCCATTATTAAAGCCACAGTGGTAACCGTAAGGAAATGTGATCATGAATTGTCCAGCTTCTTGTGTGATCTGCAAATGAACAAAGACAACAATCAATAATATAAGTTACCACTGACACTGAAAAAGACCTTGTCTAACAATGATTTATGAATTTCAAATGAAACATCAAGACTTGGCACTAAAAGCTCAAGAAACAAATACAAAACGTAACAAATACACAAAACAATATGATTTAATTACAATCATTACAATATAACTTACAAACACTATAGAGAACAGTTGAAACGTCCCTGCATTTTTAAAATATACTCATACCTTGTCATAGGGGATTGAAAACTTTCGAAGTACTTGAGGAGAAATGACTGTCATTTTGTGCCGAAGGAATTGGGAACAGCTTTGAAAACTTCCAGGAAAGAAACCTGCATAAAAACAGACAAAAAAGCTTGATTTTACAGCATGGTCTTCTTTTGAAAAACTGATTACCCTTGTCCCTAGGAAAAATTATGTGACTGAAGTGTTCTCAGAAGTCCAAAACCCTTCACTAAAGTATATGATAAAAAGGGCTAAAGGTTCGTTTCGAGAAAAAACTCTTGGAAGTTGAAAATCCCAGAATTTTGAAAAGTGCTCCCTCTTTTTCACTTGTTTCCCCTAAAAAACACATGTAAACCTTTCATCATCATCATATCTTTATTTACCCTCAGATTTTAGAGCAGCTTGATGCATATGTAGCTTGTATCTCTGACCATTTACTAGATCTTAACCATGATACACCACAGAGGACAGACCACTACACTGGGAACTCCGTGCACTAACCTTTGCGACAAGTTTGTGGGTTCTTTTACGTTCCACAGGGTTATCAACATTCAAGGGTTGTAAAACAAGACCTACAGTTTATTGTCCTTATCCAAGAAGACTTGAAAGTCTAACCATTTGCAGATGTAATTACAAAGGCAGCACTTTCTCCTCACTTATTTAAAGACCCTGAGTGTTGGTCCGGCTTGAGTTGCACTCCCAACCTCTCGCATGTCAGCCTGGTGCTCAACCAACTGATTGAGCCACTGATGGACGGTCCTTTGAAGAAAGACCTTTGAATGGACACTTTGCATAGTAATTAAGGATATGTATCAAGACAGATGTTCCTCTCTTCAAGACAAGGTCCTCTTGTTTGAGTTTTATCACACAGACTTTATGATTGGATAACATCAAGGACAATATCCCTTAATCTTTGGGAACTGTGTGCAATTGTCTTTTATCCAACAGGGTCTGTGAACATCTGCTGCATGTGATTACTTACAGATAGTTTACTGTCTGCTACATCCTTAATTGAAAGATGGCCAATGCCATAAATTACAACGTTGAAGTAATACATGATACATGTCTGAATTTTGCATTGGTTTGAACCTACAATTGATTGGGCCAAGCAGGTGGTGTGAATGGTGCAATTAATACTCACCAGAGGCTAGCCTTTCCAAACGCTGGCCATGCTCTGGAGGGACTGCATACCTAACATTTGAGGACAAGATTTTAAAGCTATTAATGATAAAAATAGGTACGCAATACGTACATGTGGCAGTGCAGTAACACAGCGCTGTATCGTGTCAACTGAGCTGCGTTTTGTCTTCCAGGACATTCAAGTTATCTTTGCGTAATATGTAGCTCTAATAGCAGACGTTGTTATGTAGTACGATATTGTTTTGGTGCCGTATATCATTATAGTGCCATGGTAGGTGTCTTAGGTAAATAGCCCCCTGAGAAGACATGTGGTTACTTGTAAAATACTAAATCCCAGAAAGATTGAGGAAAATAAAAAAGAATTGCGAAACATTGGCTTTGAGGCTGACATGTTGATCATTTTCAAGTTCCCTTACAACTTCCTTTTCACCACAAGTTTGAGCGTGCACTCTGAGCCTCTGACAGCTTTGTAAGACAAAAGTTCACTGAAGTTAAGCCCTGTCAGGCGGGTTTAGCATTTGGATGGGTGACCTCAATATATAGGACTTGCCGTCAGAAACAAAGGACCGAAAATTCTATTTTAATGTTCAAAAACGTGCGCTTCATAATTCCATACATTCGTACACCAATTCAGTCACCCACATAAAGCCAGAAATTTAACAGGCCATTGATTGAGTGATCCAGTGAGTACCTGAAGCTCTTTTGCTATACTTCATTGAGATGTCATCATCAATGGAAAGTGACAGAAAGGTCTCTTGGAATTTGGTTTTCAACCAAAGCGTCAGAAAGCGGTGGTGAGTGAAATCAATGAAATAGCAAAACCTACTTTCTTTTTGCTGAGTATTAAATTAACTTATCAGCCGCGATACGAACGTCAAGTTAACACTTGAGCTCGCTAGCCTGTGCAGGGGCAGGTAATTTTTACCTGCTATTTTTGGTTTTTTACCTCCTGTGCAAAAACTTAGCAAGAACCCTGAACAAGTGTGGTTATAATGCACAAAACCTTTCAAAAATTAATTATAATTTTATTTCTTTGCAAGAACTGTATATGCAAAGAAAACTTTTGAAAGTAGAGACCTTTTCCTTTGTAGTTGTATGTGTTTTTGCATTCAGAATAGACTTTTGTTCCATAGAGCAAGTTTCAATCGAGTGTCGTAAAACCAAAACCAAAGTAATTACTTTGACCAATAAGGACGGAGACAATCCAGTCAACCAATCAAAACTCAAAGTAATTACATGTAGCCGACACAAAGCGCGGGAAAATGTGCAAGCGCGAGCCACAATTGGTTTTGGTTTCCCTACTGATTGGTTGAAAAAGGGGTGCGAGAACTTTGAACCAATCACTGAAGTGATGCAAAACCAAAGCAATAATTATTCGCTAATTACTTTTGACACTCAATTGAAAACCGCGGTAAGCAATAAGTTTATAATATTTAATATTACATAAATTTAAGGTTGTAGAAACTCAGAATACTGTGACCATGATTCCCTTTACCATGTTTTAGGAGCTCCAAAATGCAAATAGTTGATGCTGTATAAATCCATGTCTTCTGTATGCCATGCAAAAGTGGCTTTCCACATACCAAAGTAAAGATAAGGTGTGTTGACACCTTCAATATGCACTCCGTACTCATCTTCTATCAGGTCAAGAATTGTTCCTAGTTTTCCTATGTTCCATTCCTCCACATCCTCATCATAGATGGTGCCTGGGATATCTGCAGCATACACTGGATTGTTGAATGTTGCATTTTTCCAGTATTTTCTTTCAATCTCGTCAGGATCCCCAGTGGGAGGCTTGTGTCTAAACAATAAAGAAACAAAACTTTCCCTGTAAGTATATATAGATACTTGACAGATGAAATCTCAAAAAGAAAGCAATATCTGCTACTTCTCAAAAGCCTTAAATTAAAACTTTTTTTCAGGCTGATTTCAGGTGACACAATTCCAAATGTATCTTTACTAGTAAAAAGAAGTGTTCCATTAGACTAGGCTATAGGAATGAGACTTAATAGATTTTACTCAGTCTTATGCCAGACGATTTTACTCCTTAATGGGGTGGGGGTCAGGAGTCAATGAGTTAACAACCTCTACATATGGTCCCTTTAAATATATATTATTGTACTACTGTTGCTATAGAGCTTTTTCATGTGACGTCATGGCAGCCATGTTTCCTAAACAAAGGAATGGCGGCCACGCGTGCGTGATGGTGTACCAAACTAATCCTCCGGGAAATGAACTCTTAGACTATTGTTATGCAGATACTTTCCTTTGATTCAGTAATCCTATATGGCTGCTGGTCACGTGAGTGAAAACGCTCTATTTATGGCCCAAAAATTTCAACAATACTTTTGAAAAGTTGTCCCTAGACCTCAAATTAATAATGTTTATTCCTCAATAAGATAAATTCCTTCACTTATAGGAAAAACAGATACAACAGGGCTTAAAAATCAAGTCCTTAGCCTTACATTAATTTTCTACCTACTTTTCACTGCTGGCCAGCTTCTTGAATTCACTAAGAGACATAGCTTTCTTTTGAACATTAAACAGCTGATAAAGTCCTAAGAGAGACACAAAAATGTAAGAGGTCATGCATGCGCTTAGCCATAGATGCATATTAATAGTTCTAGTGCCAACCAAATTGGATCTGAAAAATCACCCAATTGTTGTCTGCATTATCTGTGCAACGCAGTAATATAACATAAACAATGGACCAAGCCAATAAGCAGTTCACGACATTGGGCTGAAAGCATACAAAAGGCGCCCCTGTCATCCACTGTATGGTCCATGTTTGATGTTGGAACAATGAGCACCACAGCTCAATGTAATACACTTTGAGTCAATAATTATTTTTGAGGAGGGAGGAAAACAGGAGTATCCAGACAGAAACCCTCACGTCAGGTTGAGCATACTATCACAGAGGCAGAAGGTGTTATGTGACTCACATAATTTGATCGCAGACAATAGTCACGCACTAGCTTTAATCATCATCGTGTGTAAATAAAGGTCTTTTTCTTCTTCAAACTGTTTAATGGCTCAAATTGATAATTTGGGTATAACATTTTCTTACAAACAGTACAGTACAAAATAAATGAAAGATGTCATTAGCCAGAAGGTTATGACAAATAATTAAGAGACAAATTTGAAATATGATTATTTCAAAGCTATTTAGATGTAAAATTTCATTGTCTTTGCCGCTTTTCCTTTTGGTTGACATCTTAATCAATAAAAGTGACTCAAAAGTCACTTAAAATTGGACAGGAAAAGACTGACTGAATACAGTGGTTGAACAAGGGTAACGGTACCCTGGGTGCCAGAGGTTCTATTTTTCTTTCGCGAGGAGCGCGTGGTTAAAACGTTTTAACCGCTTGCTCCTCCTGATAGAAAAATAGAACCTCTTGCACCCAGGGTAGGGTCAAGGATGTATTTACCTGTATTCCTCATTTAATAAACCTAATAATGAAGTTCAAATCCGTTCTAATCACATAAATCATCTGTTAAAATTGATTTAAAAGCCAAATCTGAGATGTCAGACTAGATCCTTCTGCAGCTTATAGTGCAACCTAACCGTATATTACTAGCAAGAAAAATAGACAAAGCACATAACACTCTCTGTTGTTAGTCTCTTTACACACAGCAGGGAAACTGAACCTTGCTACACAAATCAAGCTTTTGTCTCAGATCCACTCAGAAAATTTGCTGGTGTAAGACATTCACCTAAATATTATTGCGTAAGGCTTCTTCCAATTACTACATTAAATTTTAGTCTATTTACAACAGATTCCAAGAATAGAAGGAATGAAGATTTTTTCCTGTCACAGTTCCTTGAATACTTTACAGGGATAAGGATTTTGTGATTTAAATTAAATCAGAGTAATATAAAACTTATGGCCTTGACCTGTTGGAGGAAATTCACTGTTAACACCTTTGAAAGAATCCTAAACTGACAGCTAGGGGGTCTTCTAACAATAAAGTTTTTGTTACATAAAACTTAAGTCTTTTCTTTCTAAATAAAATTTAATATCTTAATTATTAAAAGTCTTTTTCACAAGAATCCTTGTTAAATAATAATAGGCGTACACTGGTGAGATTTTTTTGCCAAGATTGTGTTGGAATTAACAATTGAAAAGTGATACACTGTAAAATTTCTCAGAAGCTTGTCTAACTGCTACTTGACAAGAGAGAAACAAAATAAGTTGGGCAATTCAGTTAACAGGCATTGAAAAAAGTAAGCATCCTTAGCTTGTAAAAAAGGGGGTAATAAATTTATCAGTCTCACTTGAAGCAACTTTCAGTCACTTGTCTCGGCTGTTAATAACCGGAAAAGGTGTGTTTGAACCGCATCACCCACGCAGGTCAAAATTTGTTCAATTTTTGTTCAAATTCCTTATTTATGTCAACAGATTTCATGAAAGGTGAACCTCTTTTTCGTCAAATACAATCTTTCCAGAGCATTTGCCGATTTTAGTAAAGTTCTTTTCCCAACAGAAACAGTTTTTTGGTCAGACAATCAGTGTTTGCACGAGTTACAAATAATAACCACAAGATCAAACGGAAATTCTCCCACCATACACAGTTTGAAAGGAAAATTAATTAAACGTGTTTTGTATCAAAGCTTATTGTGTCCATGTTTGTGCAGTACGTGTCTTGTATAAAACCACTACATGCTTTCCAAATGACAAATAACACAACAAAACCAAGATTCTTCACGCCAAACAAGCTGAAAACAACAGAAGCTTGACAAAGAATGGTAAATAAGACTTAAGTTTACCCTTTTGTTTTTGTTTTGAAAACGCTTGAGTGAGCACGATAAGTTTACAAAACCTTATAACTTCTCATATCACTGTCGTTTTAGGAAAAAGTAAATTCTTCCCAATATCAAGAGAGGTTTCATCTCGTGTAGCAATTTCTGCCAAATTTCGCTTTCTGCTTTCAACCATGACAAAAATCTGTCATGAAATAAAAACGTGCACCGCGTTGGCATATGCAGATGAACATTCAACCAACTTTTCGCTTGCTCCTCTGTTTTATTCGACTACATAGTTTGGCTCTTTGAAAAAGTCTTCAGTTTTGAGCTTTAAACATTTTCATCCTGTTAATGTTTGCACACAAACCTTGTGTTCCCGTAATAACTTGTAGTATTGGTGCTGGGATTGTTATATCTATGCCTTCATAACTTTTTCTCGGGATCCAGTCCTTGGGAGGTATGACCTAAAAGAAAATTTAAAGAAAAGAAAATGCCATTTAAAAGTCGAGCACCACGCTCACAAAACCATACACCACGTGCAACCTAAAAAGACAGTGCAAACTTCAGAGCAAACTGCTAGTGAAAATTCAAGCCATTATGAAACAAAGCGAACCTTAGCGACGCCTGCCCGATGAGCCCCCATTTCTTCCATCTTACGAATATAAGCAGAAAAGTTTTTAAACTCCTCATAACTGGGGCGAAACACCATGATTTTGTTGCTCTCTAATGAAGACATGTTTCTCCGTTGTCAAAGGTATCGGTCCACCTTGAGGAAGCTGCTGCCTCAGTCAAAATCCATTCTCCTTCTCAACACAACACACTAAACCCGAAAGCATGAATAGAGCAATATCTGGTTTTTCCATTTAAGCGTGTAGGCTCACAGGAAGCGGCGAATGTTTTTCATTTCCACCGCAAAACCTTTTTTCTCTGTGTTGTTTCTTTGTTGGCCGCTGTTGTGACCAAAATGACGCAAACTACACCTCCTATCTCAGTCATCCCCAGTGGGGACAGCTTAGGATCCCAAGCATATCACTGGAACGAGACGACAACTACCGTAATAAACAAAACAGGTGAAAATTTGTGCATATTTTTCTCTCTGTTTGCTTCTTTTTATCCTGTTCAGAGCTTCCTTCTTTACTTGAGAAATGTGGCTATCAATTTAGCCTTAATATGGACGAACCGGAATCGAAAGATGATCGCAAGCATCGGTAAGAAATATGTAAGATTATGATAAAATGAGACTGCAGAAGTGATGATTAAATGTCATTTGTGAGATTGTTGCTGTCGATGTATTATATGCTTGAGAAGCTAGTAGGCCAAATACGACATCTGCTGTTTGCAAAAATTCTTAATTTGCAACTGTAGCATTGCGCTCGACTTACAAAATGAAAATAAACATCTATTTTGGTTTGTAATTAAATTATAACCTTAGGTTAAGGTGCAGTATCATTATTTTCTTTATTGATAGGTATGTATCACAGTTGGTCTTCAGTGTGGGTAAATAGTCATGCCCATTCTACCAGGCCCTTTTCCTAAATTTGCCTGCTTTTCATATTAGCCTCAAAGTTTAGATTTAGGCTCCAAAATTTAAACTAAAACAAAACCATGTCTCCTAGCTATTCCTGATTTATCTTTTGTAATAATTATTAAACTTATTGCTTGAATCTTCTTGTAGCCCTGGTGCTGTAGATGAAAGTGTTCTAGCTGATGCCATTAGGATGACAAATATTGCGCTCAACCTTTGCTTGTCAAATAAATTTCTTCAAGCACAAGCAAAACTTGAACCTTGGTAAGATTTAGTACTACACCATGGATCCACTGATTTGTAAATTAAAGGTCATCGGATGTGAGTAACTGCAGAAATTATCCATCCACTATAATAATAGGCCATTTCCGAGTTCATGTCTGCCTCCTCTTCAAAGCGAGTCTAAGTGCAAAGTTTTTGTGATGGTAATTAGTTCTACTTTACATGTGAATGAAATCTAATTTTCATGAGAAAAACTTTGCACTTAGACTCGCTGTGAAGAGAAGGCAGACATGAACTTGGGAATGGCCAATTATTGTGTTCTTCTAGTGGCATCATTTGAAGAACAAGGCATATGACAATACATGACATCTGCAAAGAATTGGCCTGGTATTCTGCAGTTTAGGCCATGAATTGAAGTAGCAGGTGATCATACATTGAAGAAATTATCCTTTCATGGTCTGCTTGTTCGAAAGCCGATTAACTTAACAGGATAATTAGGCTAAACTTTTGTTTCATGTTTTCAACTTTTTGGTGAAAGTTTCTTTTGCTTATTTTTGTTTTTCAATGTTGACTTCTTCTTCTAATGTAAAGTTTTGCCGAATATCAGCGTTGAACAGCATTTAGGAGTAGATAAATAAAGTCCTTGGTTAATTTTTAATCTGGGATGAGGGTTAATCGACTTTTGAACAACCGGGCCCAGGAATGATGATGGTGTGGTAATCATTTGCAGTGCAGGTCATGACATGTCTGCAAACCTGATCATTAACACAAACTAATTACCATTGTTATTTACGGGTTTTAAAATGCCATTCTGGAGCCATCAGTATTAATTCATTGATCTTGTTTCTTTGTCAATTTTCTCATTAGATTTGGTTGTGACTATATGAGAGACATTGTTTTAAAATATTAGGATTAATTTAAGTTTAAATAAGGTCTGCAAGTATTGAACTTTGTTCTTACACCATTTATAAATACCAATTTCATTTGCACATTTAATTAAGCCTTTAAATGGAACTCCAGAATCAGTAAGAATTAAATTAACAGTGCTTTTCTTAAGGTTGCAAAGAAGTGCTGGTGATTGGAATTGCTGCACCAAGTATCCGGGGGTACTTTTAGTTTACTATATCGAAAGTGACAGGTTCACTGCAATTTTCCAATGAAGACTTAGAATATGGTGGCAGTGCCAATCACTTTAATAATTTATGACATTCTCCTTTAATGTTTTTTATGAGCCTGGGTTTTATTTTTTATTATTGGTTGTTCTTGTTAAAGGGTAAATGAAAGCATGTACCATGCATTAGGATACAGCACTATCATGTATCTTCAAGCAATGATGACATTTGAACCTGTATGTATCTCTGCTTAGGTTTTAGACTTGAGAAGTAGACCATATCCGGACATTACTAAACAACAAAACAGTGAAACAAAGCACCAAAACACCAAAACCCTAACCCTAACCCTAACCCTAACCCTAACCCTAACCCTAACCCTAACCCTAACCCTAACCCTAACCCAATACTAACTGACAAAGGTTGAATTTGAGATTAAACATCATTTTAGGCCTAATTAGACCTAAAAGGTTTTTGCCCCTAATCTCAGTCAACCTGAATCTTAATCTTAATCTCAATGAATTAGGAGCAACAACGTTTTAGGCCTAACACAATTATTTTATTTAATCTCAAATCCAACCTTTGTCGGTTAGTATTCAATGTATGGTGGGGTCATACATGGTGTTTTAGTTTTTCTTTTTGGTGTTTCGCTGTTTTGTGGTTTAGTGATGCCCACCATATCCCTGCAGTTTTCTTTTGAAGGTCACATGTTTTTAAAATAATCTTTTTTTGAAAGTCTCCAGCTTGTGTAGTCATCACTTGTAAGCTAGTACTCAACAATACTAGTTGAGGTGATTAGAAGTCAAATCAAAATGCAAAGTAAAGATGATTATTAATTAAAAGTAAATCAGGAGTTGGTTTTTGACGAAAGAGGAAGACCAGATTATCCATAAAAAAGCCTCTCAGAGCAGAGGGAGGAATCAACAAATTTCACCCATTAAATATGAGTCAATGTTTGGGAATGGAAACTGTAGAGATATTAATGAATAGCGATTCCTCTCACCTTGCACTACGTTAACTCTGCTCCACTATTACTGAATCAAACACTACCTTTACTAAATAAATGCAAATCATTATTCCTTGAAAACACTGTCTTCAAAATAATAAAATAGAATAGAATGTACAAAAAAAGTTAAAATAAAGTTAATTATAAAGTTTATTTGAAGTAGGCAACAAGTACTGTAAAATCTCTAGTTTTTCTAATTTTAGCCTATATTTATTCGTTAAGTACAGTGTTTAGGCTTATGGTTTTAAAACACCCGTTTGTGTTCATAGTTGTTTCAGTGTTGATAAACAGGAACCTGTGATCTATAAATTATTAAAGAATCCTGCCTTTAAAACAAGTTAGAGGAAAGTATTGGGCTTGCAAGCATGTTAAAACTATTGTTGATTCCCTTATAGCAATTAATTCAGCAAGCAAACAAGAGCAATAAAATGGCATTGGATGTTTGTGAAAGGTGATTTATTAATATAAATGTATATAGCAAAACAGTTGTTTGCTACTTGCAAAATCTCTTTCAGAATGTTAATAGACTATTTTACAGTTCTGTGCTCAGTTATCATGCTGGCCTTTGAATAAAAGCGAGGCTGGAGTCGACGTTGCTTTGGTACAACCTTCATTGCTTTTCTTATGTAACTCATGTTGTTGTTGCAGTAATACTAACAAGTTCCTATTTATATAAGAAAAGCAATGAGGTTTGTATCAAGACAAGGTCAACTCCAGCCTCGCTCTTATTCAAAGGCCTGGTAACTGATCACAGAACTTTAAAATGGTCTATTATTGCCTATTTTTTTGAGCATGTAAGGACGATTGATCAGATCTTTTATTAATTTTGTAACATCAAACCCCAATTGTTTAAGGGTGGATATTGTTATCCACTGGATAAATCACTATCCACTAGATAACTCAATCGATTTTGCTAGTGTTTAGCTGCTGGATAGTGATAATGTATCCAGTAGATAGGACTATCCACCTTTTGAACTAGGGCCAGACAATTGTAACTTTCTAGCCTGTGTGCAGCCACCCGCTCTCTTACAAAATAATCGGAGAAGAGAGCGGGCAGCTGTCCAAAGGATACACCTCCCTTGCCTTGTTACTATAATTTATTGGATAGTGAAATAGTTACTAGAGTCAACACGTATCTCAAAATGTTTTCAGCAAAGTCTGTCAGCCTCACTCACATTTACAATACAATACATACTTAATTGACCGCTCCCCATAGGGGCTTTCAGGGCCAATGAAACACAATCAATGAAACGACAGAACACAACAACAACTGTTAAGAATCCCAACTGGCCAGAGCAAACCATTTGGCTATTTACAAGTGCAGCCGGGAAGTTGAATCAGGAACTACCAGGAACAAATTCAACGAGTGATTAGAACGGGTCTTGAACCCGGGATCTCCGGAGCTCAAGGCAAGCGCCCTAAGCACTTGGCCACACTGCCAACCTTTCCTTCATATTTTTTCGGTAGAGTTGGGGTGGGGATGATAAAGACCTTTGATTTCCAAGTTCATGTACTTGAATCATTTATTAGACACAGAAGAAGACAAACATGGACACAGTCATTTACAAGTTGGATCTGGAGCCCGTTTGAAAATCTGACAGAGGGTATTTACTCATTTATTTTTTTACATGTTTCTTAGTACTTTCTTGGTAATATTTACCTTCCTTCCATTGCCTCCAATTCTTTTCTTTGTTCCAACCTGATCTTTTGCATTGCCCCCAATGTCCTATTCTTCCAAACTCCCTTTTATTTTATCCTCTCCTACACTCTCATAACCCCCTCCCTTCCTTCTCAAATTTTGTGTTCTCAGGTCGACAATAATATTTTATCATTTTGGTATAAACTTATATACTTATTTTATTCAGTACTCTCCTTCTTGCATTTCAGTGGAAAGGCATGCAGAGCTCTGCTATGCTGAATGCCTCCTTATGAGGGCTATGCTAACATTTATTCAGGTTATTGAAGATCAATCTGTAATATTCATAGATTACAATGTATCTGGTCCTTCAGACAAATTCAGTGAAAGGTTAAGGTGGCTGTGTAGCTGAGTCAACTATCTTTAAGGGTAACTTTGCACATTAGTGTGGAGAAATTTTGATCAAGAGCAGCATGATCCACAAGTACTATGCCGCCACTTTATCCGTCACTGCACTTGTCCATGCAAGTTCAATTATTAATAATAGTATTGCAGCCATGAAAATGATGTCTTCTCTACGGTTGGCCTGGATCTGTCTGGCCTTTTTAAACTCATTCAGTATGGCATTAGGCTGACCTTATATGAAAAGTCAGGGCTAATTTCTTATCTGGATTGCTCTTTTTTTCTCTTTCCTGTTGTGGGCTCATTTCCACACAAGGACTGATTTCTGCACGGATTTCTTTACCTTTATCTTTTATATCTAACGATTCTAAGGATAGCAAGAGCTTGTTGTGCTTCTTAACTAAGTTTTCCTTGTTCTTAAACAAATTCTCTTTAACAGGATGAAAACCTTGTCAGTTTTATAAAAGGGGCTCTTAAAATCAGAAGCGCATATCAGACATACAAGTCAGTAATCATCATTAAATTTTTCTAAAATATTCGTATTTTAACATTTTATTTTGATTTGTTATGAGTGTGTAACTTTCTCAACGTACTATAAACATGCAGCCTCTAGTAAATGTGTTAAAAATGATTTGTGCGTTGTATATTGTAAATTAGTGTAGGAGTACTAGTGGTGAAATATGTAATATAGAAAGAGGTGTACACAAACTGTGGTGATTGCATGTACATGTAGGTCCAGTCCATGTATGCAATTAATTTCCTCAGTGTATAATTATCATTGTTGTCAGTGGTATTCAACTATTATCTTTAGAGGCAGTTGTTGTTCATTTAAATGGTAATAGTTAGGGATTTCTTGTGTGTATTAACCTATTGACTCCTTGGGGTTCCCCATTGGTGAGTAAAATCGTCTGGCATTAGTCAGAGAAAAATACTAAGTATGGCCGGTTTAGGGGCGAAAGGGTTAAACAAATTTGTTGAGATACAACAACATGTAAATAAACAACTTATCGTTATGTGACACAATGCATCAAATTGAATTTAATGTTGTACTGTACTCTAAGGACGTATACAAGACGTGGAATACCCCTGTACACCTGGTCCATGGACCACTTAAATTAAGTCACAATGCTTTTAATAGAGCTTTCTCCACCAACAGTTAGGTAAACATGATGTCCTGGAAGAGAGCCTAGCATTTGTCGATACTGCTACCATTTTAAAACTTTTCATTTGCGATGGCCGAGTTTACAGCGACTTGTAATGGTGTGCTTTACAACGTATTGAGAAAACAACAAGGAAACTTAACGGGTTCAGGTGTTTTTTGAAGTCCTGTTTCCATTGTAAATGTTGTGCATCAGTTTTCAATTTAAAAAAAAGGAAAGCAGCAAGCAAACACAAGATACATGTAACAGTTATTCCATAAGAGGCCGTTTTAACTGAAGTGAACTAGCCATTCTCTCTTAAAATGATGGGCAGTCCAAAGGGGTAGACTATGCACCGGGTCCATGAAGGAATCCATGCCGCAGGTCCACAGAGGTGGTCCGTGGACTTGGGGTCCATGTTTTGTATTTTGTAATTTTTTATTTAAATAGATTGAAAGCCAGCTACAAGATTAATTAATTCTAACACTGGTAAAAAGTGGGTCACAGGTTACAGATTGTTGATTTACGTGCACTAAAACAGCCTTACGGGTTATGCTTTCACCAAGAGTAACCCATCGACCCCCGGGAGTGAGACATTGTTGACAATTTTAGTTTTCAATTGGGTGTGTCTTAGGACACCTGAGGAATCGATGGGTTAACCAGTAAAAAACTATTATGCCCCCTCCATTAATCTTGTGGTTAAATTTTCATGCTTAAGTATATAATGCTTCAAACATTGTTCAGGTGCTAAATGGTAGCAAGATCTGTATTAATTTTGTGTTTGTGGCAAATGGCAGTCTACTGCTTGTCAAGTAACCATTGAAATAATGCTCTCTTTTGAGGGTAGACTTTCTCCAGTGTCGAGTAACAAGAAAGAAGCAAAAGTGAAACAGGATAATTTCACTGATTTTTGGTTAAAGTCATAATTTTCAGCCTGTCATTTTCTGATAACATTATTCTAATGACCTTTAAGTGAGCTTTAATGTACCCAATTTTTGCCAAATAACAAAACTGATCATATCTTGCCATATGAAACTCTGCAGGACTTGCTTTGAAATGGTTACTCACCAACCATCATCCTTGTTGCACTCACCACAAAGAATGGACTTCGAAGGAGGTGTCCACCTTGGTATTGGAAGCTTTAATTTGGTCAGTTCAAATCATCTATAGAATTTAAGTTAATGAATTATAATATTTAGTAATTATTGTTAAATATAAATTAATTATTTTTCTTTCTTTGATCATGTTGATTTGTTTTAAATCCAATTTTAAATCTGCATTGCAGATGCTATCTTTACTTCCAGCAAAGATTGTCAAGTTGCTGGAGTGGGTTGGTTTTTCAGGAGACAAGGTATTGGAATAAACAGGATAATTGTTGCATCATAATATTTTAAATGCTCACGCCTTGTACAGTGTTTGCTAGCTTGAGTGGGAAACGGTGGCACATCCACTTCCCCTTGCTGGCGCAACCTTCTAGGAGCTTGGCATAGGTACAATGCTGCTCAGGGCAGCTGTGCTCCATGCGCAGCCAGTATGCCACTGACTGACACTAGCCTAACCCCAGTTACTGGCCTCGCAGTGGCAGGCAGCACTCGGGTCCTGGATGACACTTTATCCCCAGCCTTTTTCCTCCCAATAATACTGCGTCTTCAATTGCATGTGTGTCATCAACAGCTAACTGAGGAATAATCATGGTTATGTGAACCAATTCCTTAGAAAAATGTAGAAGATAAAATCCACTTTGTTATATTATTGTACTTTTGAAACCAAAATTAATGTTAAGGAAATCACTTGAGTGGTGTGAAATCATGGACGATACTTCGTGCCAATATTGCCAATAATTTTTGAAATTTTTTTTTTTTAATTTTTCTAGTTTAAAGGTTTAGAGCACTTGGACCAGGGCTGCCGCAGCCAGAATCTCAGGTCACCAATGTGTGCCATGGTGCTCCTCGCCTACCATAGTGTCATCACTTATTACCTGGGTGAGTACTGATTTTAAAATAGCCTCTACTGTACCAATTAAGACAAAGGAGTTTATTTAAGAGACCATGTTTGGGAAAGATTGTGGTAGTCCTTTTTGTTTACTGTAAACCTCTCCATCCCATTGGACCCTTTGACCCTTTTGGCAGCCCAGAGGGTAATTTATGCCTTTCACCTTTTCCACGTTTACTTTTTAAATAAAGTTTTTCAAAATGTAGAGAGAGATTCTTCCCTGGCAGTCAGTAGCACATAAAAACTAAAAAAATGGAAAACTAATAAGAAGCATTCACTAGTCCTTGTGCAAAGTATTAGCCATTTTTATGTTACTAACATAAAAATGGCTAACTTAGATATTTTTATGCCCACTGACAGAATCAAAGAGTTTATATTTATGACATTACCATGTCCTTCAGTTAGTCAGATCTTTCTTGCAACTTTTATAGGAAATGGTGAAGGAGATGTATTTTATGCTGAAGAAATTCTTCAGACGCAACTGAAAGCATTTCCAAAGGTACTACAAAATAATCTTAAAGTTTTTAATATGTGACTTGATAAAATTTGGTAAGATTTATCTCAAATGTTCGGAGTCTGCCAATGACAAGATACCAAAGCTATTGAACTTGCATCAGAATCTTTTGTAGTAAAGGAAAAGGCTAGATCATGATGGATTTATAAACGGCATATATCACATCTGATTCAGTTTTATGACAGTTGTTCTTTAACGTCTCACAGTGTTGATTAACACGAAGAGTTGTGAGACAGGGCCTACACTTTGTAGTCGTTATGCAAGAAGATTTGAAAATCTAACCACTTGCCTCAGTTACTTTTAATACACAGTGTTAGTTTATGTGTGGTTGTGACCCCACAATCCCCCACACGAGAGTCTGATGCTCAACCAACTAAACAACCGGTTGTCAGTCTAAAGAGACAATAATGACTTCGTTGAAGTCTCATATTTAGCTTAGAACAAGTGCCCTAATCATAATTGGGTGACTATTTAATCAAGCAAAATAAATTTATGAAAGCAAAAACCTGGGAATTGAGGAAAAACCTTTGGCATCAGAGTAGAGAAGCAAACACCGTAACTCAGCCCACGTAAGGGGTGACAAATGGTAAAACCTGAGACTCACCGAGATGCCAAGACTCTTGTTTGTGAATCTGAGCCTGAGACCAAAACATGCAAGACTTCACACTGAAATAAGTGCAATATAAACAAGACTTAGAGACATTTCGCAAAGGCTGCCGATATTTTGAGATTGGATGAAAAGTTTGAGAGTGCCAAGATTTTGGAGGTACCATTTGTCACCCCTCACATACACTGTGATTCTGTTATGATATTTAAGGAAGTGCTATATGTAGTTATGCTATTAGTGATCGAATCAGGCCTAATTGATTCCATTGGGAATCGAGGAAACTGATATACAGTGCTGAACACATTGTGAAAATCATTCTGTATTCCATTTTCCTGGGTTGAGGTTTTAGTTTCTTCTTCATGTAATGTTAAGGTTAGATTGATAACCTTTAATCTGTGAAACACTATATACAGATGTCAGTTTCAGTAATCGAACCTGCAACACTTGGAGGAAGGCAATATGCCTCATGACCTTTTAAAACAGAAAAACTCCGTCTTTATAAGCTTTTATTATTTGTTGTTCTTTTTAGGGGGCAATATTTTTGTACTATGATGCACGAATAAAGCAAGTTCAAGGAAAGGTAGATGAGGTAAGTCCATTTTGAGTGTGCTCTCCAATCTCATGACTTTTGGAGGGCATATAGTTTATTTGTGGCCCGAGTAGCCATGATGCTCAATCTGTGCTTGCACTTGTATCAGAAATGTGAACACTTCTTGGTTTGCTTTTGCACTGATTTACAGGACATCTGTGTTTGTATGGCATGTGTGAATGTGCCTGTTCCTATTGAATTGATGCAAAGTAATGGGTACTTAAAGCTGGTTTTCAACAAAAGGCTAAGAGCCCAAGACAGTGTAGTGTAATGAATTGTTTTTTTTCTATTTCATCAGGCCATTAAAAGATACAACGACTCAATTTCTTCTCAATCAGAATGGAAACAGTTTCATCACATTTGCTACTGGGAGATGATCTGGTGCTATTCGTAAGTTGATGGTCTCTTTAAATTAAAAGCTGTGGTTTTCTCAGCTGCGGCAGTAAGGTTGTACCAATAATTAGTGCAATAGTTAATAATAATAATAATAAATTAATATTATAATAATTAATAAGAATTTAATAAGAATTAAGAATAATTAACAATTATTCCATGAGTGCGCATTGGATATGAGATGGTAAATAGCCAACGAGGCGCGTAGCGCCGAGCTGGCTATAACCACTCTCATATCCAACAAGCACGAATGGAATAATTGTTTTATTAAATTCCTTAAACTCCAAAAGTTTGGAAGTACGAAATACGAGCGAAAAAAGGGAGAAAATCCTAGCGAAATCGAAAAAACTTGATGAAGATGCGATGTTGTGTAATACCTGGTGGTCAGACAGACGCAGGCTCATTACAAAAACATTTCTTATCTCTTCGCGTACTTCTAAGCTTCGAAATTGATCCAGACTTTCCCCAAAAACGTTTTTCTTGTGGTTTATACCAAGTGAAATTATTTCGATTTCTGGCGTAAAAAAATTTAGCTTAGCAACGTTTAGCGCAATCATTTACCATATATGGTCAAACTAAGGTATATGAGCTGATAACCGAGATTGAGTGAACCAATCAGAGCACGAGAATTGCATTATCCGAGGTTGAGAATTTAATAATAATTGATAACTCGATAATAATTTCATATCTTTCAGCACATTAATGGGTCAGAAGCATGCAGATCTTTATGCTCAGAGGATTGTTTTTCAATCCTTGACACCACCTCCACGCCTTTTCAACTAAAAATCAAGGAGGCCTTACACATAGGTTGAGAAAAACCCTCATTAAACAAGCAAGTTAATCATGTCAATTTAACACTTTCATTGTAATTTTCCTCGTCCAAATTTATTATTTTGTAGATGTAACTGTAATTACTATACTAGAATGTGTGTAGTGGCTCTAGTAGTCATTGTAGTTGCACTTGTAGTTTTCGTTGTAAGTGTTGTAATAGTGTAGGTGAGCATGCTGCGGTTATTGTGTTGCTATTTGTAATAATGTTCCTCTTTGTCCTAAAGGTACATA
>NC_090878.1:6825115-6827615 GCF_036669935.1 Montipora foliosa | reverse complement strand
CTTTTTGAGTAATTAATTACCAATTCGTTTGCCAGATGCGAAATGGGATTCAGGTTTACCGTGAGTTTTCAATCACCATGAGACGTGTAGAATCAAGCATTGCTTTAAACCGTAAAAAGGTTAACTTTATTACCCAAGTTTATTTCCCTCTTGTTTGTATTTGCTTGATAACTGCACCCAACAGGTAAATAGAGAAATTATTAAATAGGTCTAAGTGAATTGGGGAAAATAGCAAATATTTATCCTATCTAGATCTGGCCGCAATCGCGAAGCTTAACCACATACATGTGAGAAAATATGCCGCGGCTTACATAAGACGCGAACACCGCGGCTTATCCTAGCCTAGGGCGCACCGGTGGCCCAATTGGTTGAGCATCGGGCTGCCATGCGGGAGGTCGTGAGTTCGACTCCGGCCGGACCAACACTCAGCGTCTTAAAATAAGTGAGGAGAAAGTGCTGCCTTTGTAATTACAAATTTCGCCAATTGTTTAGACTTTCAAGTCTTCTCGGATAAATGCGGATAAGGACTAGAAACCGTAGGCCCCGTCTCACAAATATCTTCCATGTTCATTAGTTCCCTGTGGGACGTTAAAGAACCCACACACTATCCGAGAAGAGTAGGGGATGAAGTTCCCGGTGTTGTGGCTGTCATCTGTGAGTGTATGGGTGGGTGGGTGGGTATAGCCTGTCCACATCAGCTGAATAGCTGCCAAAACGTACTTCAACCTGCTCAAACAAATAAATAACAAACAAAACAAACAGGGGTTTTAGGCTGTGCTTATCTTACCCATGGCAGACCTTGGACGTGAAAGTGTGTGTATAAATGTACTTCAGTGTTGTCTGCAGCTCGCTGAAGCAGTGAACGGCTCTGTGCATGCACTTGTTTTGTCATTATAGCTCAGACCTCCTTTTTGCTTCCGTCAAGTTGCCTGAGAAAAATGGCAAGGGTGACATTTTCTCTGAACTTTCACAATCAATCGTTTTGGAAGCTAAATAGGCCTGCAGCGCGTGCATGAATTGCACTGATGATTTTTCCAGTTCAGGAATTTGGGTTGCCTATTTTCTTAAACAAAGCCAAGCGCTTCACTTGTTTGCTCACTCGAGCCATTTAGCATTAAATGTTGCAAATCTTGCATCACAATTAATGGTCAACGCCAAAATGAGGCATCAAAATTAAGTCAGGGTTTTTAATAAGAGCTGGCGGCCCTTGAAATTCACCTTCTATTGTGTGTAAACTCGCTGCCTACTTTTCCTTGGAAGTTATCCCAAATTTTACAAATAGCATGAGAAGCATTTGCACAGAACATGAACCTTGGATCTGGAAAGTTTTGCTCATGAAAGACAAAAGAGACGCCTGAATTCTAAGTACTTTTTTGGCGGCTATAATTTTCTGTTTCCCTGTCTATGTCAAAGATCAAGCACACACGTTTTTGAGGGAGTGGTCCAGCAGTCCGGTACTTAGTGTAAGCGGTCTGATTTGCTAACTACATTTGAAGCTTGACAAGACGACATTCACAAAAGGTCTTATTGATCACGACAGATAAAATACATTGCACACAGCTGTACATAATGCAAAGGAGCATTAAATCAACCGAATTTCAAAAAAAATTAGAGTATTCATGTGCTCTCTCTCTCTTCAAAGTTTTCCCGGGAAAGGATGCCCCTGGATGGACACCCCTACAAGCTTGTGCCTTCGGCCCTCGGAAAGCACACCTTTGGTGTTCGTTGTACATTCTCTGCCTTCTCCTCAGGTTTTGCCGTCTACTAAAATTCTTATTGAAAACCCTGAAATTCCATCATCATTGGGCCAGTTGGCTGCGACCCATTTATATGAGCATTTCACATCTACTCTTATAAATGGCCAGTTCGCGTCTTATGTAGTCTGCTGCTTATGCAAGCCACAGATTATTTTTCTCATATAAACAACACTATTGTCGCTATGGAGAGCGCATTGCTGAACGTACACAGCATCTGCGAATAGGAGACTTTAACTGATAATTCTCAGTTGTAATTACCAATATGTTTTGTTAGTAAAATTACATAGGTGATTATTGAAAATTCTCTGTGCTGATTGGTCACACCTGAGGTGATTATTACACGATAATCGCCTAAGCAGTTTTTTCAAAGTGATTCTCGAGCCATTTTGTCAAGGTGACAGATAAAGAAATTTTTTTAAAGAAAATGCATATTTTCAAATAATCACCTACAGTGTATGTTAAATTATAAAACAATAATAATCACCTCAGGCTTGGTGAATATTGGCGAATAAAACCTTGACTTGTCTCAGTTTTTATTCACTGATGTTCACCTTGTCTTTAGCAAATAATTGTTAATATTATTACTACTGTAATTTTCCAGCAAGGTTCAAAGTGCTCTTCCCATGGCTGAAGCCATTGCAATGGTCAATAGAACTTCAGAACTTTGCTTCTCAAACAACTTTCATCAAGCAAAGGAGGAGCTCGAACCTTGGTGAGGACCAAGAATAATATTGTTCATCTTT
>NC_090878.1:6820115-6822615 GCF_036669935.1 Montipora foliosa | reverse complement strand
CGGTGAGTCCGTAAGTCAGTCTGTCAGAGCTATTCCACCAGGCAACAAGCCAGTTAGCCAACCAGTTAGTCACTACATCAGCAACCAATTCAGCCATCCAGCTAACCTGCCAGTCAGCCAGTGAGCCAGTAAACCAGTACGTCAGTCCATCCATCCAGCCATCCACTCAATGAGGCAGCTGGCAAGCCATTCAGTTAGTTGGTCAGTGAATAAGCCAGTCATCCAGTCAATTAACCACCCAGCTAGTCAGTCAGCAAGTCATACTGCCAACCAGGCGGTCATTCAGTCAGTCAGCCACAATTGTAGATAAAAGGGTCAAGACTTTTCCATCTTTCAAACATTTTGGATCAAACTTAAGAAGATGGCCACCAATGCCTTATCCCCTACCCCACTCAACCACTACATTGTTCATGAAGACACTCAAATAAACCAGCTGTACTTCAACATTGTGTTTTATGGGGTCAGCTAGCTAACCATCAGCTAGCCAGTCAGCAAATTAGCCATTCATCCAGTCAGGGAGCCAACAGGTCAGTCACTCAACAAGTTAAACAGCTGAGCTAGTCAATTAGTCAGTCAGCCAGTCTGTGCGTTCATAAGCCAGTACATGTAAGTCAGTTTGTTAGCTGGAACCAGTGAGTGGGAATGCCAGTTTGTTAGTCAGTGAAGCAGTTGGTCAGTTGTTAACCAGCTAGTAGGGCAGCCAAGTAGGGGTTGTCCTAAAAGCCGAAATCCGGAATCCGAATCACAGGTCATTCATAAAAGCTAACCTTAGGCCTAGTAGGCCTAAACAAATGTTTTAGGCCTAAGGTTAGCTTTTATGAATGTTTAGGATAGTTTTTACTCTCTGTATTCATAAAACAATGACCTGTGATTCCGGATTCCGGATTCGGCTTTTAGGACAACCCACCAAGTAGTGGTCAGTGGGCCGCTGATTCAGAGTAGTCAATATGAGATGGCTTGGACTTCAGGATTCAGTAAATAGTAAAGTAGTAATCTGAAGCTATTAAAATAGAATAACATTAATCACATGAGGTTAAATGGAACTGTAACAATCACCAATAGGGCCATGTCACACAAAATAATGTAATTGCATGACACCCAAAATGCCCAAAAAGTAGAATAAAACATTTCAATTTAACTACTAAACACTGTTGAAGCACATGAAATAAATACAGCAAAAGGAAAGAAAAGCATGGATGGACTCAATTTGACAATTTTTTTTTTTAAAACGGATTGCATTTGGGTATAATCTTGAAAAGAATCAGCCTGAGTTTTTCAAGTTCACCTTTCTTTTGTTTTCAACCTTCCATTCTGGCATTTGTGGTATTAACAAGGTTCTTGGCTTTTTAATTTTGTTAAGTTGCATTTGAATTAGTTTTTTTAGTGAATGCTTGAAATGTTGAGCAATTCCGAGTCAGAAATGTTTATTACGCAAAGCAGTTTTTAGTGGCAGTACTGCAACTGAGCTTTTGGAAAACAAATTTGAATTTATATTTGCGGGTTCACAACATGAGCACGCAAGTTCATTAACCCCTTTCTTCCCTTTAAACAATCAAAGCTGCACCCAGCCTTTCAGACGTTGATTTGGGGTTACGTAAGATATTCCTCCCCAAAAAGAACAAAGGAATCGAAGCTCATGTAAAAATTAAGTTGTATTGATGCATGTTCCTAAATATTTCTTTCAGGATGAAAATATCCTCAGTTTTGTTTGGGGAGCTTTCAAAATTCGGAGGAGCTACCATAATTACAAGTAATAATTTAAAAGTTACCCAATATTACATGTATTTTGATAGAACAGTACAGTAAACACCCGCATATAAGAAGCCTAGACTTTTCCAAGTTAGTCTGAAAAGGTTCTTATAAAAATGGTATTTACAGTAATTTTAGGCTATCTAGGCTCTTAAATTGGTTCTTATTTCCACAAAAGATATGTACTCTATGGTAATGGTATAACTGATTTCCTCTGATGAGGATGCTGGCACCTTTGTATTTCATAAGGGCAATTATTTCGTTACAGACACCTGAACTTTCAAGGTCATTTTCTAAAATAAGAACCTCAGTCTGTTTAATTTTTTAGGCTAACCTGGCTCTTAGGGGGGGTCTAAAATGAATTTTTTTTAGTGTTACAGGTTCTTAAATTCTAGGTTTTTATCGTGGGTGTTGACTGTTACAAAACACTTTATGCTTGATTGTGCATTAGTGACTTTTCCCATTATAGGAGATATGAAGTCACAGAAACTTCTTGCAAAGTAGTCTTGTTAGTCATGAGAAAGTGAAGGCAGTGAAATGTATATTAATATTCTTTTGCTGTCATGCACAGAACTTGCCTTGAAATGGTTGTAAGCCAACATTGCTCTTCTCGTCGCGCTGTGGAAATGACAGACTTGGAGGCAGGGATTCACTTTGGCATTGGAGGGATTTAATTTGGTGAGTAACACTTGCATGCCACAAGGTGGGATTCATTCATTATGGGAGGAGCACTTTGAAATTCTTCCTAGCC
>NC_090878.1:6791861-6815105 GCF_036669935.1 Montipora foliosa | reverse complement strand
CACACACTATTCGAGAAGAGTCGGGGATGAAGTTCCGGTGTTGTGGCTGTCATCTGTGAGTGTATGGGTGGGTGGGTGGGTAATAGCCTGTCCACACAGCTGAATAGCTGCCAAAACGTACTTCAACCTGCTCAAACAAATAAATAACAAACAAAACAAACAGGGGTTTTAGGCTGTGCTTATCTTACCCATGGCAGACCTTGGACGTGAAAGTGTGTGTATAAATGTACTTCAGTGTTGTCTGCAGCTCGCTGAAGCAGTGAACGGCTCTGTGCATGCACTTGTTTTGTCATTATAGCTCAGACCTCCTTTTTGCTTCCGTCAAGTTGCCTGAGAAAATGGCAAGGGTGACATTTTCTCTGAACTTTCACAATCAATCGTTTTGGAAGCTAAATAGGCCTGCCAGCGCGTGCATGAATTGCACTGATGATTTTTCCAGTTCAGGAATTTGGGTTGCCTATTTTCTTAAACAAAGCCAAGCGCTTCACTTGTTTGCTCACTCGAGCCATTTAGCATTAAATGTTGCAAATCTTGCATCACAATTAATGGTCAACGCCAAAATGAGGCATCAAAATTAAGTCAGGGTTTTTAATAAGAGCTGGCGGCCCTTGAAATTCACCTTCTATTGTGTGTAAACTCGCTGCCTACTTTTCCTTGGAAGTTATCCCAAATTTTACAAATAGCATGAGAAGCATTTGCACAGAACATGAACCTTGGATCTGGAAAGTTTTGCTCATGAAAGACAAAAGAGACGCCTGAATTCTAAGTACTTTTTTGGCGGCTATAATTTTCTGTTTCCCTGTCTATGTCAAAGATCAAGCACACACGTTTTTGAGGGAGTGGTCCAGCAGTCCGGTACTTAGTGTAAGCGGTCTGATTTGCTAACTACATTTGAAGCTTGACAAGACGACATTCACAAAAGGTCTTATTGATCACGACAGATAAAATACATTGCACACAGCTGTACATAATGCAAAGGAGCATTAAATCAACCGAATTTCAAAAAAAATTAGAGTATTCATGTGCTCTCTCTCTCTTCAAAGTTTTCCCGGAAAGGATGCCCCTGGATGGACACCCCTACAAGCTTGTGCCTTCGGCCCTCGGAAAGCACACCTTTGGTGTTCGTTGTACATTCTCTGCCTTCTCCTCAGGTTTTGCCGTCTACTAAAATTCTTATTGAAAACCCTGAAATTCCATCATCATTGGGCCAGTTGGCTGCGACCCATTTATATGAGCATTTCACATCTACTCTTATAAATGGCCCAGTTCGCGTCTTATGTAGTCTGCTGCTTATGCAAGCCACAGATTATTTTTCTCATATAAACAACACTATTGTCGCTATGGAGAGCGCATTGCTGAACGTACACAGCATCTGCGAATAGGAGACTTTAACTGATAATTCTCAGTTGTAATTACCAATATGTTTTGTTAGTAAAATTACATAGGTGATTATTGAAAATTCTCTGTGCTGATTGGTCACACCTGAGGTGATTATTACACGATAATCGCCTAAGCAGTTTTTCAAAGTGATTCTCGAGCCATTTTGTCAAGGTGAAATATAAAGAAATTTTTTTAAAGAAAATGCATATTTTCAAATAATCACCTACAGTGTATGTTAAATTATAAAACAATAATAATCACCTCAGGCTTGGTGAATATTGGCGAATAAAACCTTGACTTGTCTCAGTTTTTATTCACTGATGTTCACCTTGTCTTTAGCAAATAATTGTTAATATTATACTACTGTAATTTTCCAGCAAGGTTCAAAGTGCTCTTCCCATGGCTGAAGCCATTGCAATGGTCAATAGAACTTCAGAACTTTGCTTCTCAAACAACTTTCATCAAGCAAAGGAGGAGCTCGAACCTTGGTGAGGACCAAGAATAATATTGTTCATCTTTCTTGTGTTTGGAAAAGTATCGATAGTGACCTACCCATCATCCTCACACTTCATGGAAGGAAAGAGAAATTCCAAGGGGAAGTAGAGGTTCTGCTTAGTTGTAAGATGCAATTACTTGAGGGGTGGAGTGGGAGTTCAAAGCCTTGTGTATAAATTCTTGTTGGAAAGAGGTGTATACAGTAGATACATGTGTTGCGGAAAATCTGAAGGAGACGTGTTGAAAGTAAAAAGCAGCAGACTGGAATAATTGTACATGTATCGATCATTAGCAACCACAAGTTTCCTCCAATAATTAAATTACAGTGACAGTGATTATAAGCAAGCAAACCAACTTGTAAGCCACAGTATTAGGCCATCATCCAGGGAGATTATCCCTTGACTTGAAGAATCAATTTTCCATAATGTGGCTTCAGCAGGCAATCACAAGCTTCCTTCATTAGAAGGCAAGCCAGTTTTTTTTTTCAGGCACAGTATTGGCAGCAGAGCACAGCTTTAAGTAAGGCCAGTAAGAATAAATAACCTGGGAGCTCCTCTTTAGGCTTGGCTAAATCTATATATTACTTTTTCAGGGTTCAGCACAGCATGTACCATGCACTTGCATACAGTGGTATTATGTGCATTCAAGCTCTCCTGAAATTTGAACAAGTACAGTTTGATAAAATGACATCTTTTCTCTTTTTCAATTAAATAATTTAAAAATATTAAGGACTAAAAGAGATCTAATTGCCTTTGATGGTTTTCTATATCATTTCAGCAAGCAATACAGAAGGCTGCCAAGAGCATCAAGCATGCATTGAATGTTTGTGAAAGGTTTGAATTGTATAATAAATTATTATTTATTCCTTTGATCGTGAGCGGGCGGTATCCTGAGAATCCTGCAATGTGATTGGTTCCGGGAGCGGGCAGTATTTTCCTATCTCCTGACCACGGTCATGGTAACCAACTACGCTAAGCGCAGAGTGAAGTTGCGAATTGAAAGAGCAAAGAATCAATTTGTTTTAATTTTTTTGCAATAGAGCTGTGTTATTGTACAACTTTCTCATAAAAAAAACAATGGATTCTGACGAAAGCTATCACAGTGAAAGCGAATTTTATTACCCAAACGAAGAGGATAAAGAGAACAACGCCAGTTTTTCTTCATAGTTTCTCCTACCTTCTATAAATATAATTCACCGGCCTTGGTCGGTCCGTATTGGGAAAAACTGTGCCCTCTGTCTCGAGTACGGCCATCGGCTGCCTCGGGCACAGTTTCTCCCAATACGGACCTCCCGGCCAGTGAATAACATATATTTATTATGTTAATGACAATAAACAACATAAAGGGCATCTGATCATGTTGATCAATGACAATCGTGCAGTTTTGCAATGTTTTCTGTGGCTTACTCATTTTAGGAAGGAAAAGACCCAATTTTTTTTGCCTTTGATATTTTCCAGACACAGAAAAAGGCCAAAGTGGTCGGAGACAATTTCAAGTTGGATTTGGAATCCTTCTTATGAGAATTTCACTGAAGGTCATTTAATATAATAATCATTTAATGTAATAATATTCTTTTATCACAAGTGTACTTTCAGAAAAGAAGTGTGAACAAATTAAGTGTTTAATGTAATTTATCCAGCGTCATATTCATGGGGCCACAGAGCCCCTCTCTCCCCCCCCCCCCCCCCCATGCAAGATTACTTACATGTAAAATGGACATGATATGGATAGAAATGTGAATCTTCAGTAAATTGTTACAAGTTTAACTGTTGGACAGTCAAGTGTTCACAAGCAGTTGTTCAGGAGTATGTCTCAGCAATATATTTAACAACTACAATAACTAAAAGTACAGTACTGCTGTGCACTACAAAACAACTACAGACACAAAAAATCAGTGCAAGATTCAGCAAAACAATTCATTCAAGAAAAAATCAGATTTTAAGGAGATTAAAACTGAAACTGTGTATAGTAAAGAACAGACAAGGTCAGCAATTAAATTTGAAAGATGGTACCACTTCTATATTATTTTAGTATTAAACTTGTCAGACTAGTGCTTTTTAACCCATTGGGACTTAATAGATTTTACTCTGTCTAAGGGCAGACAATTTTACTCATCAATGGAGGCAGTCCAGGGCGGTTCAGGTTTAGCATCCACTAAAAAAAGTGGATAATGATATGATAAATTGAATTTTCAGACGAAAAGCATGCAGAGCTCTGTTACACAGAAAGTCTTCTCCTTGATTCTCTTGTCACCTTCATTCAGGTCAGTGTTATTAGTTTGTCAATTAGTCATAACAATTAATTTTTAAGTAGTCAATCTATCAGCCGTTCAACAGTTCAGTTGGTCTGCTAGTCAGCCAGACAATCACTATCCACTCAACCAGTGAGTCAGCTGACCAGCCTGCCAGCTGATCAATCAGTAAGCCATTCAGCAAGTCAGTCAGTAAACCAGCTAGTCAGTCAGCCATTTGGTCAGTCGTTAAGTTAGTCAGCCAGTAATCAACTAGTCAGTCAGTTGGCTGGTCGGTGAGTCCGTAAGTCAGTCTGTCAGAGCTATTCCACCAGGCAACAAGCCAGTTAGCCAACCAGTTAGTCACTACATCAGCAACCAAGTCAGCCATCCAGCTAACCTGCCAGTCAGCCAGTGAGCCAGTAAACCAGTACGTCAGTCATCCATCCATCCAGCCATCCACTCAATGAGGCAGCTGGCAAGCCATTCAGTTAGTTGGTCAGTGAATAAGCCAGTCATCCAGTCAATTAACCACCCAGCTAGTCAGTCAGCAAGTCATACTGCCAACCAGGCGGTCATTCAGTCAGTCAGCCACAATTGTAGATAAAAGGGTCAAGACTTTTCCCATCTTTCAAACATTTTGGATCAAACTTAAGAAGATGGCCACCAATGCCTTATCCCCTACCCCACTCAACCACTACATTGTTCATGAAGACACTCAAATAAACCAGCTGTACTTCAACATTGTGTTTTATGGGGTCAGCTAGCTAACCATTCAGCTAGCCAGTCAGCAAATTAGCCATTCATCCAGTCAGGGAGCCAACAGGTCAGTCACTCAACAAGTTAAACAGCTGAGCTAGTCAATTAGTCAGTCAGCCAGTCTGTGCGTTCATAAGCCAGTACATGTAAGTCAGTTTGTTAGCTGGAACCAGTGAGTGGGAATGCCAGTTTGTTAGTCAGTGAAGCAGTTGGTCAGTTGTTAACCAGCTAGTAGGGCAGCCAAGTAGGGGTTGTCCTAAAAGCCGAAATCCGGAATCCGGAATCACAGGTCATTCATAAAAGCTAACCTTAGGCCTAAGTAGGCCTAAACAAATGTTTTTAGGCCTAAGGTTAGCTTTTATGAATGTTTAGGATAGTTTTTACTCTCTGTATTCATAAAACAATGACCTGTGATTCCGGATTCCGGATTCCGGCTTTTAGGACAACCCACCAAGTAGTGGTCAGTGGGCCGCTGATTCAGAGTAGTCAATATGAGATGGCTTGGACTTCAGGATTCAGTAAATAGTAAAGTAGTAATCTGAAGCTATTAAAATAGAATAACATTAATCACATGAGGTTAAATGGAACTGTAACAAATCACCAATAGGGCCATGTCACACAAAATAATGTAATTGCATGACACCCAAAATGCCCAAAAAGTAGAATAAAACATTTCAATTTAACTACTAAACACTGTTGAAGCACATGAAATAAATACAGCAAAAGGAAAGAAAAGCATGGATGGACTCAATTTGACAATTTTTTTTTTTAAACGGATTGCATTTGGGTATAATCTTGAAAAGAATCAGCCTGAGGTTTTTCAAGTTCACCTTTCTTTTGTTTTCAACCTTCCATGCTGGCATTTGTGGTATTAACAAGGTTCTTGGCTTTTTAATTTTGTTAAGTTGCATTTTGAATTAGTTGTTTTTAGTGAATGCTTGAAATGTTGAGCAATTCCGAGTCAGAAATGTTTATTACGCAAAGCAGTTTTAGTGGCAGTACTGCAACTGAGCTTTTGGAAAACAAATTTGAATTTATATTTGCGGGTTCACAACATGAGCAAGCAAGTTCATTAACCCCTTTCTTCCCTTTAAACAATCAAAGCTGCACCCAGCCTTTCAGACAGTTGATTTGGGGGTTACGTAAGATATTCCTCCCAAAAAGAACAAAGGAATCGAAGCTCATGTAAAAATTAAGTTGTATTGATGCATGTTCCTAAATATTTCTTTCAGGATGAAAATATCCTCAGTTTTGTTTGGGGAGCTTTCAAAATTCGGAGGAGCTACCAGAATTACAAGTAATAATTTAAAAGTTACCCAATATTACATGTATTTTGATAGAACAGTACAGTAAACACCCGCATATAAGAAGCTAGACTTTTCCAAGTTAGTCTGAAAAGGTTCTTATAAAAATGGTATTTACAGTAATTTTAGGCTATCTAGGCTCTTAAATTGGTTCTTATTTCCACAAAAGATATGTACTCTATGGTATGGTATAACTGATTTCCTCTGATGAGGATGCTGGCACCTTTGTATTTCATAAGGGCAATTATTTCGTTACAGACACCTGAACTTTCAAGGTCATTTTCTAAAATAAGAACCTCAGTCTGTTTAATTTTTTAGGCTAACCTGGCTCTTAGGGGGGGTCTAAAATGAATTTTTTTTTAGTGTTACAGGTTCTTAAATTCTAGGTTTTTATACGTGGGTGTTGACTGTTACAAAACACTTTATGCTTGATTGTCATTAGTGACTTTTCCCATTTATAGGAGATATGAAGTCACAGAAACTTCTTGCAAAGTAGTCTTGTTAGTCATGAGAAAGTGAAGGCAGTGAAATGTATATTAATATTCTTTTGCTGTCATGCACAGAACTTGCCTTGAAATGGTTGTAAGCCAACATTGCTCTTCTCGTCGAGCTGTGGAAATGACAGACTTGGAGGCAGGGATTCACTTTGGCATTGGAGGATTTAATTTGGTGAGTAACACTTGCATGCCACAAGGTGGGATTCATTCATTATGGGAGGAGCACTTTGAAATTCTTCCTAGCACTAACAATTCCTTGCCATGCCTTTTCCGAGCATTGTTCATATTCACAACGTACTTGCACAAAATTGTAGAAAAAGGGCAGATACAGAAAAAAAGAGCAAATCCTCAATGAAGCAACAATGCAAGGTTAGGAAGTTATCAGCTTTTTAACTGCTGCTCTTGGTTTTTCAACTTTGCAGTATAAGAATATCAAGGAAGCAATCCATCACCATGGGCGGCCTGATAGACCATTTTACAGGGTTGGGGGGTGCAGGGATGGCGCAGTGGTGACAGCACTCGCCTCCGACCAATGTGGCCTGGGTTTGATTCCCAGACTCGGCATCATATGTGGGTTGAGTTTGTTGGCTCTCTTCTCTGCACCGAGAGGTTTTCTCCTGGTACTCCAGTTTCCCCTCTCCTCAAAAACCAACATTTGACTTGACTTCTGTTAATTGTTAATTTCAGTTTACAGTGTTCGCAAGTAGTGCTCCAGCGCTAGAACGACTAGACAAATAAAGTTCCTTTCCTTTCCTTTTTTGGAGTTGACCATGTCTTGATAAACCTCACTGCTTTTCATATGTAAATAGAAACTCGTTAGTATTACAGCTATGAGGGTTGTATCAAAGCAAGGTCAACTCCAATCTTACTTTGGAGCACAGAATAATTGTAAAATGGTCTACTCAGCACTTTCAGTCAGTATCTCCAATATAGTGAATGAAGGGGTAGTTTCTAAAGAAACTGTGATGCTGCGTCGGTGGGGAAGGAGTATACAAAAATTTGGTTTTATCAACGGAGTTGATAATGTAAATTGGCCACCGTACAGAGATTCTAAAAGCTGATGTTTCGAGCGTTAGCCCTTCGTCAGAGCGAAGGGCTAACGAAGGGCTAACGCTCGAAACGTCAGCTTTTAGAATCTCTGTACGGTGGCCAATTTACATTATCAACTCCGTTGATAAAACCAAATTCTCCAATATAGTGTTTGCTAGAATACACTATTTGAACATCCTGACCTACAAGAATGTATTCTTTGCCTTTCCTAAAAAAAAATCCTAAAACGTTTGACAGCAGTTTCATTTAAAAGAATGTGAAAGTGAAAACAGAAAAATTTTGCACAGTTTATAGAGTTCACCTTTGTAATTAAGGATTTTCATAAAAAAAGAGGTTTCCCCCAAATTATGGATGCATTGTTCTTTTTGACAGGTCTTGTCTCTACTTCCACCTATTATCATCAAGTTGTTAGAGTGGGTTGGATTTTCTGGAGATAGGGTTTGTACAACTTATTTAACTTACATTTAAGAAGTCCCTACGATGCTTCTTTTTTCCCATTTTTTGAACTTTTCGTTTAAATATCTATAGTGTCTGGAGTGTAGTATTCAAAAAATTTTCCATCATAGTGTATCCACGTGGCTTTGATTTTTGGCCGAGCCAGTTGGATCCTGGTAACTAATGGTGTCAAAGTAGTCAAGGATGTAGTAATTCCATGCTGAATCGTCAGAACATTCACAGCATCTGAAGGGTAGCTATCGTCTGACAATTCTTTTACAGTGCGATGCGCCTTACCGTGACCACCTAACAAAGTTTTTAACAAATTGTCTGCTAATCAGGATGTGTGAATTTGACTGACAGTCACGCCTCCTTGCAAAGTTTGCACAGTACCAAGTTGAACACCATTGCATAGGTTGTTAAGTTGACACATTTACACGTCATTGTTAAATGTGAAAGCTTGTTAAGTTGTCATGGCAAGGCGCTTTGCACTTTAAAACAAAAATCTCTAGATTTTCAAAAAGACTTCTATTCTTAGACTTTTGCACAGAGCTGTGAACAAATTACAATTGCACTTCTCTGAGGGCCCAACCAGCTTGGCCAGGTTAGGTTAGGGTTGCAGGTCACAGTTTCACTATAGCTCAAACAACCCAAAACTTTACTTATGCTAACATTAGGTTTAAATAATAAAATGTTTTAAGCCTAAGGTTTAATAGCATTTTTGTAAAGGCTTGAGTTGTTTCATTTATTGTAATAATTTTGTACTTCAACCTGCACTCTCCGATTAACCCATTCATGCACTCCTAGGAGTCAGACTTGAACGATTTTACTCTTTGTAATGCCAGACGATTTTAGTCATCAATTGGAGCTGTCCAGTGCAGTTCTATGTGTCATTGGGTTAACATCCAGGGGGTCTAAAACACAGGTCACATTTCACAGGTCACTCATTGCAGGTCATTGTTAAATTACGTTTTGGAAAGTAACCAACCGGTTAACATCCATTCAAGAACTTTATGTAAATGTCCCCATTTAACCCACTGACTCCTGGCGTGGGACTTGAACAATTTTACTCTATGATCTAATGCCAGACAATTTTACTTGTCAGTAGGGGTGTTCCAGGGAGGTTCAGATGTCAATGGGTTTAACCCTTTCAGCCCCGTGGGGTTCCCCATTGACGAGTAAAATCGTCTGGCGTTAGACAGAGTAAAATCTTCTGGCATTAGACAGAGTAAAATCTTTAAGTGGCACTATTGGGAGTTAAAGGGTTAAGACAGATTCTATCAAAACTAAGATTATAATTCCTTTTGACAATGACAAAGTGGTTATTTTACTCAAACCAGCTACCAAACTTTAAATGTTATTGAAACCCCTGAATGGGCAAGCTAGTAAAAAAAATTGTGTTTTTGTTTATCTCCCTGCTTAATATTAATTTGTGATGCCATAATAAATATACTGTGGTATCATTCTTTCAATCATCTTATTGAGAGATAAAGGCTATTGGGATTCCATTGTCCAAGATTGCGACAGGTAGAGAGCTTTTACTGTGAAAATCTGTCATATTAATTAAAATTGCCACAAGAATAAGGCAAATAGTCCTGTTTCTTTCAGATGTTATGTACTGTCTTTGTGTCTGCATTGCACTTCACAGACATAAGATAGTGTTATTCAGAGTTGCTTAAGAATAACACTTACGCGTAACTATTGTCCTGTGAGTTTTAAGCAAATCTTTCTTAATAGGTTTTAGGACTCAGTCACTTGCGAAAGGGCAGCAGATGTCAAAGCCTAAGGTCCCCATTGTGCTCATTGCTTCTACTTGGTTATCACACTTGGATCATTCAGTACCTTGGTGAGTGCAAGGTGGTGTGCCTGTTTTACCATAGCAGTCAAGTATATGGGACAACTTTATCACACTTTCTTTGATTGTTGGAACAAAGCAAGTGATTATTATTATTATTATTATTATTATTATTATTATTACTATTATTATTATAGTAAAATTAGAGTACCCTTTTATTTAAAGCTGTTTTGGATAACTACTTTGTATTACACTGTACAGTCATTGATTTGCTTGTCTTTGAACGGATCTACCAGTAATCTGATTTTATTTAAAGTACAGTCTTCCTCAGACTCTGAAAGTGGTGCATTAACCTACAGAGCAATGTATTGTAAACTAAAAACAGAATGCGGCCCAATCTAATACTAATATTATTTGAACCTGCATAAGTACAGAACTTACCCCTCTTTTTGGAAATAGGTAGTACTATTTCTGACGCAAAATTGATAAAGGGGTTAACTGTGGTGGTGTGTCGGTGGGGAAATGAAACACAGAAATGGGTTTCTCAGTTGAGTTGATCTGGGAAATTGACCACTGTAGAGAAATTTGAATGCTGTCCTTAAGTTGAGCATTAGCCATTTTGCTCTGACAAAGGGGCTAACGCTTGAAACGTCAGCTTCAAATTTCTCTACGGTGGTCAGTTTACCATGTCAACCCAGTTGAGAAACTCTTTTCACGATTTCTGTCTGACTTGAGGGGAAACTTGTGTTGGATATCAAAATTGGGCATGCATTTTGAATAATTACTTGGATTCCTGGACATAATTAAGTGAGCATGTTGGCTATTCACTAATTAAAAGAAGAGGAAAATTTTTGTTCATTCTGTTTCTCGTTTGAGATGTTTATTACCTCAGGTGTTAATGTATATGTTGTAATTAAAATTTTTCGTTGGGTAAAAAATATTTCAGATTAGTTGGTTGGTTTCTTTCCTTTGTCTTATAGGCATTGTCATAATCTGAAACAAAGGGAAGTAAAAAGCAAACTAGTTTGAAAAATTTTTAAACGAGGAAAAAAAATTTAACTACAACATACCGGTAATTATATAAAACATTACTATTTCTTAGGAAATGGTGATGGTGATGTGGATTCATCAGAGGAAATTCTTCAGCCACTGCTCACCACATTTCCAAAGGTGTGTAACTATACGAGTCACTTGCAGTTAGCATAAAATTGTTATTATCAGAACAACATTAATGCCGTAAATCCTACACTCCTGAATCTCAGCACGTTCATCGCATCAACTTCAAAATTTCAACCATTCCCTTTTTTTACCAATCCCATAATACAGTTCATTTTGGGTTTTATTTGCATTAAAACAATGGATATCCAGTTCAGTGAAGCATGATACAGTCCCAAGAGTAATTAACTTGTATTGCTTTTATGTAAAGACCCCCCCTACCCCCCAAAAGGTATTGCATTATGGGATTGTGAAAATAGTCAATTAACAGGTCTTTAAACCACAATACTATTACTGCTTATCCAAAAAAATCATTTCCTTGATTGTTAACACTCAGTTCAGTCATATAATAATAAAAATAAGTTATTGCTCTCTCACACACAACTGGGCACCAAGCCAAGCCAACCATGCAACCTGACCTTTATCCACTTTTATCCTATGGTGTTGTTTTCTCCTAAACCTCTCGCCCTCCCCTCACACTCCCCTGATCCAAACCAAAACCAAGCTCCCCCTTCCCACTTTCAAACATACTCCACAGCCCCTGAACCAAATTGTAACAATTACATTATATAACACACCTTATAGAAAATCATGAACATTTTCACACACTGAATAGAATTGATAAACATAGCATAAAAAGCTATGAAGCTGCACTAAAAAGACTTGCAAAGGTTGGGTGCGAATGGGCAGGTCAGGCAATGGCCTATGGCAGAAAACAAACTGACCCACCAACAAACCATGTGACCTGAAGATGCCCCACACTCTGGACCCCATTCTCCCAGCTGTGTGTGAGAAAAACATTTGCTGGGTTCCTCGGCCAGCAGGAAAAAAATTCAATGAGTTTGAAGTAAATTTAATTTTGAGGACAGTTTTAACTTTTATCTTCACAGGGAGCTCTATTTCTATTTTTTGATGGGCGCATAAAGCATTCACGTGGAAGACTTGATGAGGTACCAATTTATTTGAAACAATATTATATTCAGGTTTCTGTCAGTGATTTATAATTCATCTTTACATAAATGTTCATAATGTTTTGCTTCCTGCAGGCAATCAGTAGATACAAGCATTCCCTCACAGTTCAGTCAGATATAAAACAGTTTCATCACTTCTTCTACTGGGAGCTCATGTGGTGCTATGCGTAAGCATTATCAACAATTTTCATGTAGATGCATGTGATGTTAGTTACTTAACTTGTAAATGTAACTTTTGTTTAAACAAAGCAAATTTGTTTAAAATGCTTTTAAGTGATGCTAAGCTTCCAGTTCTCTAATTTAAACATGTCAAATAAATTCCAAGTTTCTGTGAGTTTGTTGAGTTGATCTGTTCAGATCACAGGTATTGTAAAACTTTAGAAAGAACAAAAGTGACTCAGAGGTGTGCAAAGCCAAGTGTTTGACTGATTCTTACAAAAACAAAGTACAGAATGATTACATTAGAGCAAGTGAGTATCGTAAACCAAAACCAAAGTAATTACTTTGGCCAATGAAAAAGGACAGAGACAATCCAGTAAAGCAATCAAAACTTGAAGTAATTACACGTAGCCGACACAAAGTACGGGAAAATGTGCACGCGCGAGCCACAATTGGTTTTGGTTTCACTTCTGATTGGTTGAAAAAGTGGTGCGAAAACTTTGAACCAATCACTGAGTGAAGTAATCATAAACCAAAGCAATTTGCTAATTACTTTCGACATTCAATTGAAAATCTCGCCTGTGATAGATCAATCAAAATATGAGAATTATTCAGCCAATGATCCAGAGTATAAAGTTTCAGGCTCTATTATTGCATTTCATCAACAGATACAAAGGAGACTGGGTACAAGCCTATCGCTATGCTGGCACCTTATTCAGGGAGAGTTTATGGTCAAGGGTGAGTGGGGATTTTAAATCTTGCCAGAGTATTAGAACCCAATGACACCTCAAGCACCCTAGGACAACCCCAGTTGACAAGTAAAATCGTCTGGCATAAGACAGAGTAAACTCTGTTATAGGATGTCTCACTCCCAGGGATCATTTGATTAAACTTGAATTATTGAAAACTAGACACTCATTGAGCGTAAACTGGGTTGCTGGTTGTACATGTTATACAAAAACAGAGGGCACTGAGTTGGGTGGTTTTGAAGGCACTGAAACTGGATTTTCCCAGGAGAAATACTGAAAATAAAAAAATTCAAAAAAAATGGAAAAAGGTGCGGTGGCCTCATGGTTAGTGCACTCAACTCCGGATTGAGTGGTATGGGTTCGGGTTCGGACCCTGGCCGGGGCCTGACACTTAACTCTCATGGTACCTCTCTCCACCCATGTGTATGAATGAATACTGGCGAATTTAATGCTGGGGGCAGCCCTGCGTTGGACTTGCATCCCATCCAGGGGGAAGTAGAAATACTCCTAGTCGCTTCATGCTACAGAAACCAGGATAAGCTCTGGCCTAATGGGCCACTTGGCTCATAAGCAGACTTTACCTTTTACTGAAAACTAGACACTCTGTGAGCGTAAACCGGGTTGCCTGTGGTACATGTTATACAATAACAGAGAGCAGTGAGTTGGGTGGTTTTGAAGGCATTGAAACTGGATTTTGCCAGGAGTAATACTGAAAATAAAAATAAAACAAAAAAAGCCTAGGAATCCAATAGGACTCCTGGTAATTATTCCTGCAATGGAAGAAGCAGGGTAGGGGATCGAGCCGATCCAATCAGTGGCCAATCAAAACAGAGTTTGTAATTGAAATCTAAACATAGATCTATGAGATGCAAAAACAAACTAGCGAACACATGAACCTGAATTATCGCAAATCATTATGCTGACAAACACAAAAGCGAAGGAAATGGTTCATAAATATGAAGTTTTTTACTATCTGAATGATTTTAGGTTAGCTTAAAGTGATATAATTGTTGAAAAATATCAATTGAGTAATGTAAACAGTGTTCGCAGTAGTAAGTCATGGCAACAATTGGGTTAACCAATAACCAGTTAACGAAATATTGTTAGCTTCCCAAATAAATTTCATTTTACACTAGGACTAAACAAAATGTTTCTGACGTGTAAAACTATGTCTATCTATTAATCATTTGCAAGACAGAACACTTGAAATACAAAATGGCTAAAAATTCCCGTCATCTTTATGAAAACTGCTCGCGTATCAAATTTCAACCCAGGTATGCAAATTAGTTTAGCTTGAATATTACACAACACGATGAATCACCAAAGGCTGACAAATCACACAAAAACTTTTTCCAGCAAAAAAATTAATTGAAACAAACAACATACTTGCTATTAGAGGTAAAAAACCCTTCTTATTAATTTCATTGTGTGTGTGCAAACAAGAAACACAATCCGTGTCAAAACCACATGCAATAAAATAAATTTCCCACCAGTGTTGCAGATCAAACCCTTTACTGAAGCACCATTTCCTTCAATAACAAGGCAAAAAATTGACAGCAAGCTTTCTTTCAAATTATTCTTCCCTTACAAGAATTAGTTGAATTTTACCTGAAGACGGTGCATACTGGGAGAGTAGAAAACACTGACCCCCAGTCCATGGACTACCCAAATGGACTACCCCAAAAATACTACTTCAAGTGAGTACTATTGGTCGTACAGTGCACACCAGAAACAAGCGTCCCAAAAATGCTTGTGAAAGGAGCATACGAAAATTGCACACACACATCTGCGTTTATAACATGCGCATCAAAAACTGGCTTTCATCAAAGGTAATTGGTATGTATGAGTTGACCCACTGTTCATGTGTTATTGTTAGTTTCGGCGCAAGAACATAGCTATGTCAACAGTGAAGTGTTTGACAAAATTTCAAGTAATGCACGTTTCCAAGTGAAATTGTAGTCAATAACTCACTCAATTCTGCTTATGTTTAATTTCCGACATTTGAAAGTTACTTTCACCTCTCACTGCATCAAAAAAATAATATAACAAGGGAAATATTTCAGACCGTATGTTTTAGTTCATAAGAATAATCCCATCAGTGTTTATTTTCATAACTTATAACTTGTAATATTTATTTTTTAGACTGTATACTTGCACCTTAAGGGTTCATTTAAAGTTATGGCCAGACTTGTAAACCAAATAGTGACAAGACAAGATGAAGAAGAGCAAGACAAGGAAGAATATCTGTTTAGGTCAGTGAACATGTTAAAGCAAACATTAAATTATTACAAACACCAGAAAGGTTAAAGAAACATGTAATCTATTTATTTCAGTTTGATTGCTATTTATTTCGTTTAAGTGAACTGAATTTAAAACCATATGACCTTACATCATTTACCTGCAACAGCCCACTAAATATATTTTAATCAAACTAGCTCACACGAAATTGCCTCCAATTTTATTCTCTCTCTATCCCATCTTTTTAAAGTTTAATTCTGGTCTGCAATCGCGGGTATACAGCACTTAAAAAGCCAACAGTTCATCAGCTTTTAACAGTCTTTACTTCACTGGCTCTTGGTCAACTTGAAATATTTTTAAAAGACCGACGTGAGCTACATGATTGTCTTCTTCACGCACCTGTACTTTGGAGGAAATGTTAGCTGGTTTTAAAGTTTAATTTGAATGTTTTCCTTATTTCTATTGTTAAAAGGCAGCTACCAGATTTCAAGCAACGTATTGGTGGTCAGAGCATTCCTTTTGAGGACTTTGCAATACACAAAGCAAAGAAGTACTTTCAACAAAATGGTCACTTGTTTCTTCCTGGATTGGTGATTACCTGTTTCTTTTCTTTGGTCCATATTTCTTGATTGTTTCTAGATTTAATATCATACTAGCGTAATTATTGGAATGACTAACAAACTAATGACCACCAAGTTTTGGCCGATTTTATCGACAGGAGCTTATTTATATTTGGAATGGTTTCAAAGTGCTTAATCACAGATCTGATTTAGTGGAACCTTTAATAGAGTTGGTGGAAATTTCTCTGCATAAACTGAAGCAGACTAAAGGTAAGTCCACTGTACAGTTTTACCTTGATATCCTTACTTCGGCATACAGTCATAACTTTTTTCTGTCATAATTTACTTGTATGCTTCAATTTAATTTTTTCTCTTTCATGCACTTGTTTAGCTATCCCGACCGACACTATTAGCACTGCTATTGTCTGAATGGGACTTGTTACAGTAATACTGTGTTTAACGATTGATTTTTCTTCCAAAAATGTTGACGTGCACATTTCTTTGAACAATAACCATTATTATTGCAGCATGTATCATGCTTGATGCATTTAGAGTTTACAAGGCTGAAGAGAAGCATGATTAACAGTTCTAAAATCTCAAGTGCTTTCCAAACCTTAACCCTTGTTTAAAAAATGTAAACACGGCAAATTTTGTGGCTGCTGTCTCACAGACATTGTCATCTTGTTGTTGGAGTCAGTGAGTGTCCCCATTTTTGTTGTTGTTGGAGTCAGTGAGTGTCCCCATTTTTGTTGCAATGTGACAGAGTGGTTAAATGTGTGTGCACCTGATCAAGTGGCATTCATCTACTCCTCTCTCGGTTCTACCCACATTGAAATATATATTAAATTTTACTATTTTCTGTAGCAATAGCCACACACAGTCATTGATTGCCCATTTTTTAAATGCAAGAATTACGGAGTATGCAAGGAACATGGTTTGCATGTTGCCAGTGTGTTCAAGATTATGGAGCATTCTCATGGCTCACTGAACTTGATGGATTGCATACATGTAGACTTGCTTGCCCCTATTAAAACTAATAACAATAAATAATGACCCTTTGGCTTGTAATGTAATTGTAGCAAAACATGCAAAATGTGTACTGTACATGTTTCTGCCTCTGCATGGTGCAAGATTTGTTATCATTCTTTGTGAACTGTTTTATAGCTGATAACAGAAATTATGTGGATGACTTGTGTTTGGGGAAACTGATCCTGGGAATGTGTTATCGTTGTTTGGACCAGAAAACAGAAGCCATGGAATGTCTGAAAAGCGCTTATAGTCAGTAAGTATATATCACTTACTAACCGAGTTTGAGGTCCATACTGTAAGTTACGGACCAAGTTTATAACTTGGCCCAGGCATGAAGCGTGCAGGCCATAAATCAATGGGAAAAAAACAAGGATCCGTAACTTACAGTACAGACCAAGAAAATGAGGGTAGTAATATATTTATGATATCTGAGGTTAATCTGACAAACGGGCAAGGAAACTAGTCGAAGTCAAGCAGAAGATTGCCATGTCAAAACTAAGTCTTCTCGGCTGTTTGAAATAGTTGCTTGCAAGTTTCAAACAGTTAACAAGTTTATGTAACAGAAACGACATGAAAAACTTGCTAGATGTTTTAATTGAAATTTTAAATTTAGCAGGCTGTACTGCAGGCCGTACTGTAGAATACAGTCCACTAAGTAAAATATTTTAGCCAATCACAGCTCATGTACTATCTGAGAGATACAGTATGTCCAGAAATGCCCCGAATTAAGTATCACAAAGTGTCCTCTTGCTCTTCAATTAGAGACCATTATTGATTATCTTTATCTTGGTATTACTTGAATGTATATACCTTATTCCAAAATGGCCGCATTTAAATATTCTTTTGTTTGTATTCAAATTAGCCCTTGATGTCTCATTCTTAAGCTTAAAATTCAAAAGAATATTTTATCTTGAACGAAGCAACAAGGGCCAATTTGTATCCGCATAAATCAGCAGCCATTTTGAAATAAGGTGTATAGATCATCTGTTGACTTGAAATCTGTGAGAAACAGGTCATGCAACAAAGTCTTATTTCACACAAACCCAGTCACAAGGACAGAGTGCTACATGTAATCATTTTATTTTGGAGGAATTGCCTTGATCGATTTTAACAGTATTTAGAGGCAAAAACAAAAGCAGTTTATTTCCTTTTTGCAGGTCAAAAGACATCAGCCATGATCTCTACCTGGCACCTTACACATGTGCAGAGATAGGCTTTCTTTACCTAGAACAGGGAGACTTTAACCAAGCAAAAGAATACTTGGAACGTGCAAGGTCTGATGGGTTTGAAAAGTTGTCCACAAAGTTAAACCAAGTCTTAAACATTAATAGGAATCTTGATATTAGAGAAGATGTCATACAACCAAGCAAGAAGAACAATAATATTCAAAGCCATGCTCCAAAGATTTAGACGTTTGTTAAGTATGAACCCGCTGAGATTTTGAAACACCAAGCCAGTAGTATTGGATGCAAGGTGACATAAATGTAGCAACAGATGAGGGCAGCAATCTCTGTAGCAGTAAGGTCACCATGGCAACTGCACCTGTCAACAGAGCACTGAACACCAAGGCGTGGAATCAGTACTCATCGAAAAAGAGGAAAGAGAGGCAAAAGAGCAAACTAACATCTTTGAAACCCCAACATGACAACTGCACCAACCCTGTCTTAACTACTCCTGAATTGCATGTTAATATTGGCCTCATTAGAAATGTTCTCATTGGCACTTAACCACACACAACACTTGTCTTTTCAATTTTTTTTACAGGAAACACCGTGATCACCTTTTGCAAAGTCTTTTGCACCTAAGAATCCATTCTGCTTTACAGAAAATTGAGGACAGTGACCATAAGGAGGTGCGGACAAACAAGCTTTTCCCCCTAAACCAACAACTTGCATTGAATGGAGACAGTTCGTTTTCAGGAAGTGAAGAGGATTTTTTTGATGCCGAAGAAGACTGTTCCAAATTGCTTCGCCACGATTCTAGCTCATCCTTTGATATTATAACTGATGATGAACTTGACTTTTTTATACAATATGAAGAAAATGCCTAATGGGTAAAGGAGCATGACTAACAAGAGATTTTTCCACATTCTGGCTCTGGAAAAATCGGGGCATGAGAACAAAAAATAATTAAGAACAAACTAGGGTAGGTGGGGATGGCTGATTTCAGTTGAAGTGGTAATAGCATGATTAGGGTTAACCTGTGATCAGGCGTACTTTTCTTAAGTAGGGAGGGAGGTCATGATCTCAGGTTAGATTAGGGTAACCAAAATGATTGACCCTATTCTGGAATAAGAATAAATTATGTGGAGCGGTGATTTAAAACAGTATGTCTGGGAGTTTGAAGCAACAAGGATTTTAGCAGGTGTTTGACAATTTAATGTGAATCTCCATAACTTCTATTCCATGTATTCCTATTCTGGAATACAGTCAATTGAATGTGACCCTAACGGTGTTACCAAATAAAGTAGACTGGTGTACCTGTATTTTTAAAATTTATTTTTAAATCCCTGAATCACGCTACATGGTTTAAAAAAAATTGTTACTATCTCTTTTGTTAAAATTCAACTATCCAGGAGCAATAATAATTCTTATTTTACTTTTATGAAACAAAACACCAAACCCTTATCCTCAATAGAAGATTTAAGCAAATATTACATGCTTTTTCTGGGTGTTCTTATGACCTAATGAATAACCATCTTTGCAAGTAATAAATTAACACAAATAAAAGTCTTATCCTGCTTTAAATACCTACTTTTTGTATAATAAATATTTAGCAGTATCATGGTTAGCCTATTGAAGGCATTCAGATAGAGCATTAGAGACTGTTGCATGATTGAAATACTGCACCTGTCAAATTTGCACAATCTGAATGCCAGCAGCAAGCAAATAATTATTGGTTCTCTTTTTTCCAGAGTACAGCGTAAAATAATAATAAGTTAAAAGGACCTGCCTTATAAATTATAAATGAAACCACCTGGCATTTGCCTAAACTTAGATGTACGGGATATACAATGTAATTCCTGTGCCAGACACTTGGGGTCTTTTAAGAACAAGTTTGTAATGCTAAAGTATGATGGAGTTACATGTATATTTCTTTTGATGCAGCGTTAACACTCATGGCTTTTACACAGGTTTTATATCTGCTATTGGTCCTTTTGGCCTTTCTGGTAAACCATAGAGAAATGTAGCTGCTAATACACCACATGTACCAAGAAAGAAGAAACTAAAATAAAGAATAAAAAAAGGAAAAAACAATGAAATACTGTATGGCACCACCATTTTCAGATCATAATTGAAACCTTGGGAAGGGGGAGTGGGTGGTGAATCCATAATTTATGCAAGAGTACAGTGCACCACATCAGTTATTAGTATAATTACATAGGTGATTGGGGTGGTGAATCCATTGTTTATGCAAGAGTACAGTGCACCACATCAGTTATTAGTATAATTACATAGGTGATTATGGTGGTGAATCCATAATTTATGCAAGAGTACAGTGCACCACATCAGTTATTAGTATAATTACATAGGTGATTATGGTGGTGAATCCATAATTTATGCAAGAGTACAGTGCACCACATCAGTTATTAGTATAATTACATAGGTGATTATGGTGGTGAATCCATAATTTATGCAAGAGTACAGTGCACCACATCAGTTATTAGTATAATTACATAGGTGATTGGGGTGGTGAATCCATAATTTATGCAAGAGTACAGTGCACCACATCAGTTATTAGTATAATTACATAGGTGATTGGTTGCACTTGAGGTGATTATTACGAAAAATAATGAGGTGACAGACTAAGAAATTAAATTGTTTTAAAGAAAATGCATATTTTTCAAATGACCTACAGCTGTATGTACGTAGAACTTATACTAAAACAATAATTCACCTGAGGCTCAGTGAATATCGGTGAATAAAAACCTTGACTTTGCCTTAGTTTTTATTCCCCGAAATTCATGTCACCTTTGGCGAATAATATTTATTGTTAATAATTGTTATCTATTGTGGAGTAGAGCTGCAATGACTCACTTTCGCATGATTCTCAGAGGAAATGTCTCAGTTGAAATACCGGTAAAGACCACACTTAGACAACCCATTGACTCCTGAACTGTCTAGCATTGGACGGTAAAATCCATTAAGCCTCACTCCTAGGAATCAATGGGTTAGAGGTTGTTACTCTAAGTTACAGCCTGTATTTCTATTTTTTTTTTGTGTTTCAGTTTTTTGGCCAGGGTGCAAAGCATGAGGGCCATAGATTAAAGTGGGAGAAAAAAGGATACTTAACAACTATTCACCAAAGTGAGGTGTCTAATGGTGGATATTTACTGAACCACAATAGCCACTGACACTGAGGTGAATCGTTGAAAACAGTGAGATAATATAGCACAAAAAGATGATTTCCACTTACCTTGTTGGCTGGAAATCATCGAGGAAGTAGAATGACACAAACGAGGAAACAACAATAGACACAGATGTTGCAAATCCCTTTAAGATGTTGTCAGCATATTTGACTACTGCAGCTACAACCAAGCCACCAAATGCCTGAAATAAAGATTATTTTAATTTTCTTAGAGGAGTGCTATAAAGATTTATCACCTCCCACAGAGAAAACCAATTTAAAAATGCAGGAGTCAATAGGTTAAAGACCATGAATGCCCAGCAGACTGGTGCATTGTCCCATTGGGTTTTCCTTTTAAATGTTCATTTTGTAAACCCATTGACCGTATTCATAACTGGCGGCTAAGTAATTATTCTTTTGTCTTTCTGCTAATCATCCTAACTAGCCTCGTAAACACGAGGAAAATTCAAAAGAATTTTTGTTCCAAATTGAGGCTAGTTAGGATGATTAGCACAAAGACAAAAGAATAATTTCTTGACTGCCATTTATGAATACGGTTTATGCACTACATTATTTGTCAACATCTATTACACAACAGTGCTTTTGGACCTTTGACATAAGTCCCTGAGTTAAAAATGTGCAGTGATTATTGTTGCTATCATTATTATTGTCATCACTACTAATATCGTTTTTTTTTACCTGGAGTGAAATAACTATCCATGTTATTTTGTTATAACCTTGAAGGAATCCTCCACTAGAAACTTGACTTCCATCATTTATCATAACAGCCATCATGCCAAATATGACACCAAAAGATCCTGTATCATCAATAAATGACTTGGTGATTGTGTATAAAATCAAGACACAGTGTGTGCAATTTAGGACTAAAATGATCCATCTACATGAAAACGATCCCAAACACAATATCATGTCAATTATTGTAAGTTTACCTTTTATTTGTGCACTCACCATCTAATCAAAAGCCAAGCCCTACATTTTGTCTCTGATTAAAATAGTCTACACTTTTAAATCTCACAATTTTGAGTGTAATTTGGAATAAATACACGTCAAGTAAATACTTTCAAAGATGAACGAACTCGTAGTCTTTGAAAACAATTATGAGTGCTCATTATATTTCCAAATGTGCTCAAAATCATGTGATTACTTATTAATCATATTCATGACAAAATTTTGAAATGACATGTGTAGCAATGCAAATTGAGGTGTGCAGTGTAATGCCATAAAAGAAACTGTTACAGTAAACTAACAGGACACAAAATTAGGAAAACTCATCAATGCAAAATAAGATTACATTATAGAAAGACTGTCAACAAACAAAAGTTCTATTGTTACATTAGGGTATAATAATAACGATTACTTTTTAATAGTTAATAATATTGGTGGGCATCAACATAAACATCCTCAACTCCAAGTCGAATTTGTTTGCCTGATGAATTTCTTTTGTAAAAACATACAGAACATGAAGGCCATTAATACGGCCCCAGCAGACAACTGGTTCATTTCCCAAACAAAAATTGATCATTGAAGGTTAAGCTCACCTAATTGGACATTCCTCATCCAAATACTTGCTTTTGTTCCTTTTAATATCTTTTCAAAGTAGACACCCGCAAATCCACTGGAACAACAAGCTGTCAGAACTGCTAACAAACCAACAACTTGTCCAGATACTGAAATTTCTTTTAAATTTGATGCTTTTCCATCATCTGCATGCCACTATTAAAAATAATATTAATTTATTAATTTTGTTACATACATGTAGGTTAGACATTGCCACTTTCAACAGAGGCTTGGTTATGTACTTCAACCATACGCCGTTTCCAACGGAAGAGCCAGCTTTCAGGCTAGCTAGACATAAACTAATAATAGTTGACACCACAGCTGCGCCCACTGTAAGGAGTTATTTTACAATTATTCCATGAGCGCGCGTTGGATATGAGATGATAGATAGCCAACGAGGTGCAAACGCCCCCAAAATATGGAAAACTAGACTACAATAAAAATAAAAAGGCC
>NC_090878.1:6769361-6786861 GCF_036669935.1 Montipora foliosa | reverse complement strand
CCCCAGGGGTGGGGGGTCGGGCATGGGGTGGGGATTTTGACATTTTCATTTAAAATAATTCAAATTTCCCACCCCTGGGACAAAATGATTGGTCAAAATGTCCACACGGGGGCAAGTGAAGGTGGTAAAATGTCCTTTGTATGATCAAAATCGCTAGCCTGTGGATGTCACATACGATCAAAATCTCTACCCTGGGGACAGACCTCACGATCAAACTCCCGTGGTTAGGCCCACCTGTCCCCCCTGGGACTTAACATTGATAGGTGCATAGACCTAATGCATAAATGGTGGCCAAAAGAATATTCTTTTGTTTATGTGCTAATTAGCCTCACTAGCCTCGTTTGCATGGACAAAATACAAAAAGAAATGTTGCTTGAGAGCCATGCTAGTGAGTCTAATTAGCACATAAACAGAATATTTTTTTGGCTGCCATTTATGCATTCGGTCTATTAGATATTAGAAATTTCCTCACGTCGCTTCAAATTTCGCAGAAATAAATTTGCATAATTTTGTTTTCAATTGTTTATGTGAAATTTACAAATTTCGTTTATGGTCGTTATAGCTTGATTCTGATCATCACACTTGCCGAAAATAATCTCAATAGAAGTGCTTTTTAAGAGGTATTCTTGCTATCCACAATCGTCAGACCTCAAAGGATTTATAATGGTTCGGAGATGGCAAAATTCCCATAGATTCACTGTACTTTAAGCCTTGTTTGTCCCCCAACCAATATAGTGTCACAAACCGTGAAAAGGTCTATTTTCTGTGTAAAGAATCCGACCAAATTTCCTCAGTCAAAATATGGAATGGGACAAGCATGTTCCTTTTAAGACTTTCTTTTTTTTTTCTCAAGAGACTGGATACCAATCATTTAGAATAACAAACATGGCTGCCGGATTTTCAATCGTTACTTCATTACTTCATAAGTAGTAATTCTCACCTGCAGTTGTGCAGCTACAAGCCATAAAGCATCCACGTGAATTGATTGAAACCCGCATGGTTCATTAGGGTAGCTAAACACCAAGGCCGATGGGGTACGCCATGTTTTTTTCTTTTTTCAAAGAGCATGGTACTATTGGGACAAAGCAAATGGAACAGGATTTTCCATTCATTCCAGGAAAACCAAGAGGAATACCTCTGAAGGTATTTCTTTTTACCCGAAAAATTTTTAGTGGAATGTCTGTTCCATTTGATTTACCACCCCCCCCCTTCATGTTGGCGGGTGGTGTTGGGTTCCCTATAATTAGGTATCAGATCCTGCCAGGTTTTTCTTCTGCCTTTTTTAAGATACAGTCTTGTCAAATATTCTGGGAACAGGTGTGATGAACGATATGTGGAAAACTTGTGATTGCCTACAAAACAAGGGTCCACATGCACGGCATCAAAAATTCATTGTGGGAAGGAAAACAGAGTATGCTTATACAGCAACATCTAACGATGTGTTTTAAAGCTAACTACATTTTCAGTTGCAAAATTGTCCCATTTTTTAAAAGCACATTCAAATTTTTCTTGCCCTCATTTGTCAACTCCTGTAGGACAAGTTTAGGTTTCAGGCCAAAGAGTGGATCTATGTTTAACTTATTATAAGCACAGCTGTTGAATTGAACTTAAGAATAACCCAAAAGCCCAAGAACCATTCTTTTCACTCTCAGGACCTAAACTTTCGGTAGACTTTCATATACCGGACCAAAATGGCGGAAGACAAAAGAACCATTGTTATTCTGATTAGGCCTTGTTGATTAGGTATTGTTATGTTAGTTTGTTCTTTTGTTTTATGGACGTTAATTATTCAGGGTCCGGTATATGAAAGATAAGCCTAAACTTTGGATGTGAAGTCTGGTTTGTTTCATGGGTGTATCCCTTTTTTCGTGTTACTCTCTAAATTTAAATGGACATTAAACTTAATGCGTGATCTAGAATAATGAAGTTTTTCATGTGGTTGAGCCCCGTTTAAGCCTGGATTTTTCAGGCTTTCTTCTTAGCTGCTTACATGGAAGCTGCTCCTCAACAGTGAAGATCTCCAACTCTGATGTGAAACTTAATGTGGTAATAATTTTCTTATTTTTCTTTACTTCAGAGAAGATGCTACTTGTGTAAACACTGTCACATTTTTTCAGTTTCTCTTCATTGCCATCGAAGGATTCATATTCGCTGCAAACTTTGGACTCAGTAAACCCGTCATTCCTCTGAGGTAAAATGTTTTGTACGTGGGTATTAGCTTTGATAGCAAAAAAATTATGTGCGTATAAAGAGAGTTCTTTAAGCATAAAAGGGTAAAAACGAATGGTAAAAAAGATAAATCCAACGTTACTGAGTAGTGATGACTCCATTATCAAGGAAAAAATATGTATCAGATAATGCAAATTACAGCATTTAAAGCGATTTTTGGCATAAAGAATTAAATACTTTGGCACGAATGGAGTCTGATTGCATGTTGAGATTTGGCTTTAAAGCTTTTATGAAAAGCATTTCATGCACTAAACAGTCAAATCTGGTTCTGCATTTCTTAAGGACATTCGTGCATTGTTTGTGTGCAACTTTTACTGCGCAGGTAACATGACTGTAATATGTCACACATTACTTCAAGCATTAGTTAAGATCTTATGGTGACAAAAATGCCGGGGAAAATTTTCCAGGTCGGCTAAAGAGTGGCACATTTATTTCCAATAAATATTCATCATGAAACATTAAAGAGAAAGGACCGGGAGGCTGAAAAAGGTCACTAATTGAGTAGTGGTTGAAAGTTCAAAAAACTCGAGAAAGGTTAGTTTTAGTCAGCGACATTGCGTAAATTAATGGGGGTTTTTATTGCGTTACGAACTTCTTAGTTCAAAATGAATGCATGTTTTTGAAGTTCTTTTCCTTTACTTTCATGAAAATAGAGCAGAATTACATTCTCTTCCTAATCCACTTGAATAGTGCGACCCTGTGAGGAAACAGCCAGAGATTATATTTCACAAAAACCACACTCCAGAAGATGAGAAAGATGGCAATGGAGAGATATGATACAAAACACTAATTTATGACCTAACTTCAGGTTTATGACCTAATTTCAGGCGAGAAATGAAACAAATTTAAGTGTGGGAAGATTCTCGCTCGAACATCCTTAAGCACTTCGAAACACTTATAATAGCAGCTCCTGAGGCATCGTCCTGTGCACATCCCATCCCGTTGCCAAACACTACAAGAACATAAAAATTTGGTTTTATCAACAGAGTTGATAATGTAAATTGGCCACCGTACAGAAATTCTAAAAGCTGACGTTTCGAGCGTTAGCCCTTCGTCAGAGCGAATGGATTCGCTCTGACGAAGGGCTAACGCTCGAAACGTCAGCTTTTAGAATCTCTGTACGGTGGCCAATTTACATTATCAACTCCGTTGATAAAACCAAATTTTTGTGTACTACTTCCCCACCGACGCAGCACCACAGTTTCTTTAGAAACTACCCCTTCACTACAAGAACATGCTTGATGGCATGAGTCATGTCAAAACATGTCTTTAAAAAGTTGCCTTGTGAGTCTTAAATTTAGTTTAATACTTTTAAGATTTGTTGTTGTTGTTGTTGTTGCTGACTGATTTGACAGTCTTATTGATTGTTTTATATTTTCAGAACTTATATGACAATGGTCGTCTTCTTCTTCTCAACCAGTGTGATTAATAATTATGCACTCAGATTTAATGTGCCTATGCCTCTTCACATGATCTTTAAATCAGTAAGTGATTTTTTTCTAAATGGGGGGGGGGGGGGAGAGTAATGTTTATGAATGATAATTGAAGGCATTTCGTCAACCCATTCTCTCCGGAGAGCTAGACTTAAAGATTTTACTCTAAAATTAAGAAGTTGAAAAAATGAATTGTTGAATTTGGGCTTGGGCCAGAGTAAATTGGTATCATTATGTCACATAATAAATTGTTTTATCCACAGGGGTCACTGGTGGCAAACTTGGTTTTAGGAATGATTATATTAAAACGGAGGTATGTGTGATCATAGTACAGGTGGAGCACAACTAGAATTTAAATCAAAGCTATTAAATTTTGTTGTTTCTCTGCTGACTGTAAAAGGATGTAACAAATGCTGTAGCAGTTCAGACTTATCGTCCTTGTGATAGCGCACTCTAGGCCCAGGTTGCTTGAAACATGGTTAGCATTAACCAGAATTAAACCTATAGGTTTTGATACCTCTTAACCAACGGTTAGCACTAACCAGGCTTCAAACAACCAGCCCCAGGCCCCAGTTGTTAAAACGATCGATTGCATTATCTGCTGGGTAAATCCATAGTTACTAAAACAAGGAATGACCCACAATGAGCTACAATGACCTGCAATCAGGTACATTTTATGGTAAAATAAGGTAATGACCTGTAATGAGCTAAAATAAAAGATAATTACCATGCCCCAGTTGTTCAAAAGATGGATAAAGTGGATAGAGGAGAATGTTTTTAACCTTTGTACTGCAGACCTGGCCCCAGTTGTTCAAACAATGGATGGTGGTACATGCATCTGCCGGATAAATCGCTATCCAGTGGATAAATCATAGCAAAACCAATTGCACCATCCAATGGATAGTGGTTTATCTGGTTTATAGCTTTGTCCATCTTTTGAACAAGTGGGGCCAGATCTTTAACACAAAGACACAAAAATGCTGTGGTAACCTAAGCACCTGCGGATGATTTATGAATCAACCTGAACGTCAAAGAAATATTATTTGAGATTTCTCCAGGATAAAGAATTTAAATAAGAGCTGTACAGTCATTAAATTACAAGAATTTTTTTTCTCCTCCTTAATTTAACTTCACTTAACTTAACTTTAACTTTATTCATTTATATTGTGCAAGTAAAGCTTTACAACAGCGTTGTAAAACGTAGTTAATGGAGCGTGACTCACTAGAGCTATCCTCCACATGTCACGTTATTTCGTAAACATTACGCAACACAAACGAGACATGAATGGATTCCTATATTCTAACAATTCGAACTGAGTTACTTTATCCTTGTCCTTAATACTGTCTGCTTACAGTTATATCCTTTATCTGGATTGGTCAAAAGCAACAACTATCCCCATTCATGTCGCGTTGAGCACTTCAGAAGTTGTTTGTATTAGATGGTACGTTGGTCACCATTGGTTTAGTCCTAGACATAAGTCTCAGTATAAAAGGTCTAGTAAAGTCCGAAGTATCATTCTGTGAGCTCTATAGTTAACTGTAAGGCGTACCTTTACTGTTTACGAATTTTATTCCCACCCTGCATCCCTTTGGAGGTTTTGTTAAGGTCAAGTTTAATAAATTCGGGTTCACCTCTCGGTACACTCTTCGGTTAAGTCTCGCAGCAACTTCCCCAAGCTTTGGTGTTTTTCATGCTATGCCATTTTACGCTCTCTATCTGCCTTTGTTCTTGCCCGATCCAGAACGTGCCTGCGGAGTCGGCTCGTAGTGCTGGGGAGATAGGGAGGCTTGAGTTATTTTTACCGGCTAAACTCTTTCCATTATAGCACGATGCTGGCGGGAGGTTTAGCTCGTAGTGCTGTGGAGAGTTGGCTTTTACTGGCCTACAACTTGTCCAATCCGGTGCGGTTCGCCTCTTGCGTCGGGGAGATAAGTTCAGGATTAAGTCACGCTACGGAAGTCGTCTGTCACACCGATCGTGGAGTGGTGTCCCCCCCTTTTACGCCAACATTTTCTCTTGCTTTTTGTTATTGTAGTGTGTCTTAACTATAAATAACCGTGGGAAATGTGACATTAATATCAAATTAAAGTTTTCAAATGCGCATTACAACAAATATCCCTAAATAGTAACAATATAAAATATAAATATACTAATACTAATAATGTAAAATAATTATAAACTACTAATTGGAAATAAATATGAGCTAATAATATAAATAAAATATGCTAACTACTAATTAAAAAGTATACTATTCTTATATACTTACAATAAAATAGATAATTATTAAGTTCAGAGTACCTGAATTCAGAAATAAGTGTTATAAGTATTTAGTCCAAACTCTCAGAACAAGTATGATAAAAAAATATTGTTCCCAGTAACTTACATTTGCAAATGCAATGTATGAATTTTGTTATTTTTAGATATCATTTGTCAAAGTATCTATCAGTCCTTATGATCACAGCTGGGATATGCCTGTGTACATTTGCATCAGCTAAGAAATTGGTAAGGATAGAAAGAAGAATCTTTTTGGTAACTCTCTATGAAGTATACTGTAGAAAACAGACAACTTTTTTAAAAGACATGTTTCGGCATACTTATGCCATCATCAGTTTAATGAGTTCCTAAGTGTGAACAGTTATAAAGTCTACGGGTAGATGAAAAAATTATTACAACATGACGTAATACAAAAGTGGGTACTATTTACAGTGTGACACCAAACATCAAGGTGTAAACTAAAACGTGAGAAAAGTGTTGTAATGCTGTGAGAAAAATGCTGTTGTAAAACGTGAGAAAAGTGTTGTAACACTTTTCTCACGTTTTAGTTTACACCTTGATGTTTGGTGTCACGCTGTAAATAGTACCCGCTTTTGTATTACATCATGTTGTAATAATTTTTTCATCTACCTGTAGACTTTATAACTGTTCACACTTAGGAACTCATCAAAGTGATGATGGCATAAGCATGCCGAAACATGTCTTTTAAAAAAGTTGTCTGTTTCCTACAGTATTTATCATACTTGCTACTATTGCGTCTCTGTGAAGTGTGAAGAAATGTTAATGGTAAAGTACTGTACTACTGTCACTAAAATCTATTGCTCATCTCCACCACTTACAAAAAGAATGGGTCACTCCATGTGAGAGCCACTTTGTATTCCCTGTCCTTCAAAATGTTGAATTTATTTGTCATATGTTGCCTGTGCGATATCCTTATTCAGGCCTGTGAAGTTTGCCTTTTTGGTAATTGAAAAGTTCTTTAATATTTTTTTATGGCTGTATGTTAGGAGTTCAAATCCACTACTGGAGATCCTCTTGCAGAGTACAAGTGGTGGTGTACTGGTAAGTGGTATACAATAACATAACAACACAATCTTCTCATAAATTTATCCTCTCACAGAAATGACAAGACAGCATGAACATCCACCCATACTGTAGTTGCTGCAATCATTTGAAGTGCTACTATGATAAAAAAATCACTTTCTTTTTTTTCTTCAGATTTTGAAAGAGTGTTTTTGTTACACCTGACTGGTATAATTTTGAGTGCAAAGTTTCAGTGTGTAAACACAACTTATTGCATGTGCAAAACACGAGTTTAAAAGTCTGAAAGCCCAAAATTGAAACTCCCATGCTGCATGTTAATTCAGCTGCATACACATGCATTACATTCTTAAGATATTGAGTCTTTGACACCGTTTTCTCCTTGATCCAGCTCTCTGGGGGTTATTTCTAAAGTTAGTAATGAGTGATCACTGAATAGAAAAATTCTAGTTAAATCAAAACTTTGGTCACCTCTTGTTTAGTTAGCATGATAGTTTTGAAATCCAAAGAAAAAGAAAAATCGATTTTTGATCATATTAGCACTTTAAAGGTGATGAGAGGGCAGAGGGTGGTGGGAGATCAGGGCCCCAGTTGAGCACCACACGCAAATTAGTCTGCTCTTTTTAAAGAATTAAACATATAACTATAGGCACAGCTGTTATTTTAACAATATGCAAATAGAGTGCCCTGTATACTGTGGTTATCCCTGTTTTACAAACCACACCAGTTACAATCAACTTGAGTGTAGTCAGCTTGTCAACTTGATGGTCCTTGTGTTACAACATACCTTTTACCCCGGATTAATCAAATTGCTTATCATAATCTTTTATTATTTTTTCTTGATAAAGGAGTTGTTCTTCTAGTGCTTGCATTATTTCTTTCTGCAAGGACAGGAATCTATCAGGTACACTTATTTTTTTTCCTAGTCACATATAAGGAGTTGTACATTGTTGTTGAGGTTTGATTTGCCAAGGTTTTAACTGTGCTAATACTTCTTCTCAACGACTCAAGGAGCAAATGTACGCAGAATATGGAAAGCATCCTAGAGAGGCTCTGTTTTATGCGGTGAGTGCATCTGAATGTCTCTCATCTTAATGACAAGTTGTAACACTTTCATCAGTGTGTGGATTGCATTCTATCTTTGCTCTTGAGATCGGTTTGATGATGATGATGATGTTGATGACGACAATGAACTTTATTTAAGTGTGAAGTCCTTGTGCACTGGGGCACTAGCGGACATTACTAAATAACGAAACAGCGAAACGAAGCCAAAAACACCATGTATGACCCCACCATACATTGAATACTAACCGACAAAGGTTGGATTTGAGATTAAGTATCGTTTTAGGCCTAGAACATTATTGCTCCTAATCTCAGTCTTAATCTGAATCCTAATCTTAATTGCAATGAATTAGGCCTAAAATGATATTTAATCTCAAATCCAACCTTTCTCAGTTAGTATTCATTGTATGGTGGGGTCATACATACAATACGATACAATACGTACTTAATTGACTGCTCCCCATAGGGGCTTTATAGGACCAATGAAACACAGTTAACGAAACGAAGGGACAGAACAACAACAACAAACGTTAAGAATCCCAACTGGCCGGAGGCAAACCATTTGGTTATTTACAAGTGCAGCTGAGAAGTTGAACCAGGGACTACCAGGATCAAATTCAACAAATGGTCAGAGCGGGTCTTGAACCCGGGATGTCCAGATCTCACGGCAACCGCCCTAACCACTGGGCCACACTGCCCCTACATAGTGTTTTGGAGCTTCGTTTCGCTGTTTCGTGGTTTGGTAATGCCCAGCACAAACTGGGGACGCTGTACACATACAAATCAAATCAGAGTACCCCATAGAAAAACCTCTGGGAACAGAGAAGAGAACCAACAAACTCAAACCGCATAAGACACTGAGTCTGCAAATCGAACCCGAGTTACATTGGTGGAAGGCAACTGATCTCACTGCTGCACCAACCCTGCTCCCTAAGCACTCATTGGCACTCTTTCTTTATCTTTCCTCTCTGTCATCATACAAACAATGTCTTTTTTTTATGAAAAATTAATAATTCTGCTGGTCTCAGTCTTTGGGATGTTATTGAGAGAGCAAACAAGCAGTGAGAACTTCAGCTGCAGAGTGGTCTTTTTTACAAAGTTTCCTTAGTTGTTAAATTCTTGTACTCCTGGAGCGTTCAATAATTGCATTTTCAATATACATTAGTTACAATGTATTACATCAAACTTACACTGGGTTGCATACAGTACATTGTATCATCTCACAAAATTTCCCAAGGATGGTAGAATTCAAATGTTAAAGTATCATCTCCTTTGTGATTTGTATCCTAACTAATCTAGAGTACATGTATATTTTCATATTTTGGTGATGCTGTTGATGTTGTTGTTTTTTTTTTTTTCAAAGATAATCACATGGACTGTTGTTTGGGTATGAGAAATGCTTAATTTTGATGGTTTTTGGTTTTATTTTTCTGTTTCATGTGCACAGCATGCTTTGCCACTGTCTGGGTTCATTCTTTTGTCACAAGACATCTACAGGCACATTTTTGTTTTTAACTCATCTGGTGAGTATGACTAGATGCCTTTAAACTTTTTTTGTGCATGAAGTAATGTAATTTAAAGTAGCATTTTATACAGTACATCATTAATATGTAAAAAAAAACACCATACTTCTCCATTAGGGACCAAGTCCATCCCCGTTGCTCACAATCAAATTTATGTGCAAGGCTGCAGATCCTCTCTTAGCTCACACCACATTCTTCTCTTACTCTTTGCAAAACGTTTTAAGGGATTAATAATTATCGTTTTGTGGTAAAGCTACTAATTTAATGAAATATTAAGAGACAGTCACCCGTCCCAAGCCCATTGTTGTCTATGCTGCGATAACCTTTAAGTGCATCTATCATGGTGTCACTATAATTATAGTTATAGGTATGGCCAGAGTTTGAATGTTGCACACTGTGTAATTTACACATGTCACTTCACAAACATGTACATGTAATTAACGCACCTGTGATACACTCACATCTTAATTGCACCTTAAAAGATGACCACACTCCGATGCATCTTGGATGTATTTAAGTGAAAAGAGCAACACGTTAGAAATTCAGTTGTGGACTTGTAATGATACAGTTAACATGAACACCCAAGTATGGACATGTGCATACCTATTAACTTTGTTTTCTGAGGGAGAAATGGCTGACTTTACAGAATTCTAAGTATTTACACAGTGAATAGGGCTCAGAGATTGTCATTCCACACTCAACTATAGGTAGTTCACCTAGATTTCAACTGTTTTTTTTCTAATGAAATGACCATCTTATCCTGAATGGCCCCGAACAGTGACCTTTTTGCCTTTACCAAATGTACGCCAACCTTGTTTCAAACTGAATTACGTAAACAAAAATAAAAGGGATTCAGATAAGGTATAAGTAATCTTTGGCATCGTCATGAAAAATGTCAAGTTTCAATTTTTGTGAAACGTTTTAACATTGCTAATACTAAGGTTCATTTACTATAATTATATTTACAGTAGTTTACTTATAAGTATTACGTGTATGAAAGGGTGGAATCACCCTATCAGTCTTTACAAATTGTTTAAGAATAAGCCTTTATCATAATAATAATAACAATAATAATAATAATAATAATAATATTTATTATTTATATTGCACATATTCTATAAAACAGTGATATGCGCATAGCAATTTCACAAGGTTAAAAAGTGATAGAGCAAGTTTCAATTGAGTGTCGTAAAACCAAAACCAAAGTAATTACTTTGGCCAATCAAAAAGTACTGAGACAATCCGGCAAACCAATCAAAACTCGAAGTCATTACACGTAGCCGACACAAAGCGCGGGAAAATGTGCACGCGTGAGCCACGATTGGTTTTGGTTTCACTTCTGATTGGTTGAAAAAATGGTGCGAGAACTTTGAACCAATCACTGAGTGAAGTAATCATAAACCAAAGTAATTATCTAATTACTTTCAACACTCAATTGAAAACCGCTCTAATAACTTAGAATTAATAAGAATGATGTGATTATAAGCTCAAAATTCTTAAAACTTACCCTATGTATTTGAACATACTTTTTTTAATTTATAAAACCTAATTGCTATAACTGTTATCCTATAAATGAACGATAATAATAAAATAAAAAGATAATAAAATATTTATATAAAATAGATAATATATTATATATTAATAAATAATTATTATATGTCTTAGTGAATAAATAAGCCTCAGCTAATGTCTTAAAAGTGTCAATGGGAGAGATGTTTATGTTTAGTAGTTTCTTTGGACAGTACTGAGTTATGCATACTGCATCGATTTCATGAAATTTCATTTTAAGTAGATGCACATCAATTTACAATGAATGATGATAAGTGGTGCCGTCTCTTTCAGCTCCATTAGTTTTATTCAATGTCACCTTCCACATTCCCAAGCTGTGGGCTTACCTGGCTGGTAATGTAATCACGCAATACGTCTGCATACGAAGTGTTTACACCCTGATGTCAGAGTGCACTTCATTGACCGTCACCCTTGTTATCACACTGCGCAAGTTTTTAAGCCTGATGTTTTCAATCTACTACTTCAAAAATCCATTCACTGTTTATCATTGGATTGGTACCACATTGGTGTTTGGTGGAACCCTTGCCTTCACTGAAGTAACAAGCAAGATTTGGGCAGCTCTCAAGCCTGAAAAAGAAGTCAAATTTGATTGATCTTTGCTCTTGTCCTTGCTGTGCTTGCACTGGACACATGAGCAACAAGACTCTGAAGACAGGAAGCAAGATGATGAAATTTCGTGACAGTGAATGTTATGACTCAAATCATTTAAATTTCTGGTGGTTTTGATGATCCATACATTGTCTGTGCATTGGATGCAGTTGCTCTTCAGGGTAGACACAGTAACATGGGAAGTTGTCTTGAACTTGGGAGTTGCATGACCAGTCATCTAACCCTTGATCAAAGTTGCAATGTGTACACTTTTTGCCCCCCTCTCATCCTCTTATTCTCACTGGTGTTACAGCCACATACATTGGACTGAGGCGATTTTTAGATGAAATTTTTCCAGAAGCAACAGCATGGACCCGTTTTAGGATTATTGAACAATTATTCGCTGACTTCGTCTCTGTGAATATTCACTGATAATCACTGAGCCTGAGGCGAATAATTGTTTTAGTATAAATACACAGGTGATTATTTCAAAAAAGAGAAAAAAAAACATTTCAACGTGAAATCATCTTCACTTACAGTGGCAAAACTGCTACTGGCAGCCATTTTGTCCGTCAAGGTGATTATAGGGTGATAATCCGAGATAGCGAGCCAATGAGAGCGCATGATTTTGTATAATCACCTGTGTGTTTATACTAAAAATTAATATTATTATTTTGCCCTTTTTTAAGATTATTACAATTATCATTATTTGTAACGTATTACACCTTGGATTTTAAATGAAATATGGAAATTATTTAGATTAATAACCGCTTACTAACCGAGCTTGCCCGGGCCATACTGGGAAATATTGGCCCGAGGTCGTGGCAGTACGGACCGAGCGAGTTGGGTCGGGACGAGTGAAATTGTGTTGAGGGCAAGAAAAAGTCGAGTGAAGACTAGGCCCCAGTCTTCGCTCGACTTTTTCCTGCCCTTGCCACAATTTCACTCCTCCCGACCCACTGAGAACCTGAAACAGGCTAACTAGTCTATGAACCTAGCAATCAATGGCACTGGAGAATGAAGATTGTTATTTCACTTTTGAATGCATCAACATTTCACGCAGATATGCGTAAACCATAAGCATAAATGGTAGCCAGCAAATTGTTCTTGTGGTATTTTTGCTCATTCCATCAATTATTCTCATTTTAGTGCAATTTCTTATGTTATATTTTTATTTGAAATCTTTATTTCTCTTTGTAATTCACTCGGGTATTTCACTTTCTTAATTCGAGCAACTATTCTGTTTTTATTTTGTTCGAGCTAACAAGTTTTAGTTGTTATAATTTGCGCAGGAAAAGGAAGAAAAATATATATGAACAAATATGTAAATGCTATCATTCGTACAATCAGATTTACAATGTGGTTTAACTTCACTGTATGCCACATTGTCATAGTTATTGTTCAAATTAATACTGGCAAGTGGCAGGGAGATCTTTAAGTATGTTATTGCCCTTAGCTCCGGAATGCCACTTGCAATACAGCTGTAATTATATCTTATGATTGGTCAGATTATTGTATCTAATGGAATAAGCCCGAGCGGCCTAAAGAGAGCACATGGTCAGAAAAACATTTGTTGTTATTTTTATATTTTGTTGTTTTTGTTTTTGTTTTGTTTGTTTCGTTTCGTTTTTGTTTTTGTTGTTGTTTTGTTTTTTTTTGTTTGTTTTTTTTTTTGTTGGGGGGGGGGGGGGGGTCTTGCCCATTCCTGGACTCAAATCGTGAAACGAGTTGCGTTGACACTACCACCACAAATACCTTACTAAGCATCTTTTCACTATTACAAACGCTTAGATAGACTACAGTCCTTGTTATTGAAATGTTCACTTCAGGTTTTCGTCCTTGGCTCAAAAACGTTCGGTGCTTAAAGCTCCCCAGTCTTACAAATTGACGCAACAACGAGTCAAAAGCCGGACTGGAAGAAGGCATAAAAATGGGCTACTTGCAAAGAGTGGATGAGTGGGATTGAGAGAAATCAAGTTGACCCATGCCGCCGGGCCATGCCTAATATGCAACAGACGCTTGTGTCAAGTTACCGGTGAACCTCCCTCCACAACGTTCTCTAATGGCTACATCGAAGAATACTACGGTCGATTTAGGGGTGCTATTTTGCCATTTAGCCATAGAGAATGCTGTACGATTGAAGCGTAAAAATTCTTCGATTTTACCTCTTCACGTAGCAAAACGTCTCCGATTCTGCATCTAGGAAAAAGTCTCCGATTGTACGATTCTCCCATTTTACCACTTCATATTACGATCATTCTATGCTAGACGGAATTTATCTTCCTTGCACGTGTTTCGAGAACGGGGCATACATAAGCCATGCATGGGCTACGAACGGGGCTCAAAGTCACTGTAAAGTATGGGGCACTTGCTCGATTTTTCGTCTCTTCCCGTCTTTTTTCGATGATCAACTCAATTGTTGCATTTTCTTTGCAAACGGACGAGTCTGGCCGGCGAATTCTGACAAAAGGAAAGCGCCCGTAGAACTGAAGTCCAAAAAATCGACAAAATGGCATAATCTTGAAACTGAAGTCCAAAAAATTGGAAGAATGAGGAATCTTGGAACTGAAGTCGGGGAAATCGGATGAATTGTAGACTCGAAAAATTAGGAGAATCTGAAATCGTAGAGTCGGATTTAGCCATCATCGCACCCTAATGGAATTATGCTACAGTGATGAATTTGGGCATCATGGACTGTATAGTAGGGCCAACTATTGCTTGGTAGTTGAAAAATGTGAGGTGGCAGCGAGATTTTCTAGTATCCAAACGTTCAGAAATAATGAGAATTTAATTAAAACGATTAGTGGTTGAAATGAGAATGGTTATAACAGACTTAAGTCTATACCGTGACTTCACTGGTTTGGGGCTCACTCTACTCTGAACACCTGGCTGGTTATTTAATTTGTGCTCCTTAATTAAAAATATCTATTGGCAATATCGTAGTGTTTAGAATTACGGCATATAGAAATGCTTCGATACTTTTTACGATCCTTTTAATATTAAATTTTGTGGAGGTGTGAAGTTCGTTTCGTTTCAACTAAATAACTAAAATACCGAAATTTGTGATAAAACGTTTCATTTGCGACATCTTACATAATTTACCAATATGAACGGACGTTATTGACAAACCGACAAGCACCTGTCTTTTTTTCCGAATGTAGTTCTAGTAGGAGAAAAGTAGAATTAATATTGTAATGTACTCATTACCGGTTGGTTTTCTATTGATGAGTTTATTGTTTCCCATTTCTCTCGATAAGCGCAGTTTGAAGTGTAAAAGCAAATGCATGTTTTATGACTAACGAAGGAAATGAGAATTGCTGTCCGTTCTGTAGATGAACCATAGTTAATTGAGGGACTTGTTATGAAACTTTCAAACCTTTGAAAGCCGGAACAATGTCGCATTCGATGTTGAATTGACCGTGACAGGGCACTATCTTAATTTTGTTTTCGCTTTGCATAGGCGACCATGGGCTCGTTTTTTCGTTGCGCATAATTTAATCGAGAGATTTGATTGGTTATCTTCTCGAAAAAACGTGTGTTTTTTGCACCGTCAAGACCAAAAACACAGACAAAAACATGAAACAAAAAGATTTGTCGAGTTTCATAATCATCTCAATGCATGAACTGTGGATGAACTGACAATTTGCTACCGGTAATAATCACTTGGTTTTCCACTCGATGGACATCGGTTTTCTTCCCTTTGGAGATCACTACAATAGTGAATTGTCTACTGATTCCAGACAAGGAAGTATGTGTGGTTTTCCAATATAAGGTGATTTTATTTTTCTTTGTTTCATTTGAGTTTTGATTCACGTCATGCTACTTCACTCTCTGCTCGCGTAAAATTTTACTGTTTTTTCCACCCATCCAGAATTTTTTAATATTAATTTTTTTACCGCCGCATGTAATTTTCAAACGTCTGTTGAGGGGCGTTCTGAAAGTAAACATGTTAACCTGCAACATGTGGAACGAAGAGACTATGAAAGACTATAGAAGCGTCTAACCCTTTGACTCTCAGGCTAGGGGTGATCGGTACGTAAATCCTCCTCAATTTCAATGAAATGTCGGTCAGGCAGCTAGATGAGAGTAAACAATATTATCAGCTTAAGAGGTGTGATCTTGATACAACTAAATTCTCATGACTACCCAACAAACTAGTTAGTAAAATGAACGTTTCGATCGTTTTGGTCATCGCATTTAAGAATGTTTCTTGAGCAATAACTATAGGAAAGCCTGAAAAATTCGGGCTTTAGACGTTTCCCGCTTAACGGGTATCTAGGCCCGTTAATTGAAAGCTGCCTGTGATGTGTTAGTTTGCGGTTTGAAGTAGACTAATGCGAGAGTTATTTGCTTTGTAGTTTGTTTCGCGAGCTGTACAAAATGAACGCTGAAAAAGTAAAAATTTATTTACTACAAAAACATTTATGGTTAGTTCCTTACCGCGTGAAAAAGGTTAGTGAAAGAAGCAGAATGTTCGCTTTTTCTCTTTCATGAAAAGTGCATCGTTCTTATTCGCTGGACCAATTATTTTAATTTTATATTTATCCCGAAATTTTTTGTTTATAGCGCTACTATGACCAACAAATGGATTTTTATTTTTCTCTGGATTTCAAAACTATGTCAAGTAAATAGTAAGTGAACCAAGTTTTAAGCCTTGATTAAAAAAAGACGGCTGTTTGTTTTAACTGGAATTTTTCTATTTGATGGTCCGCCATTACTAACTTTAAAATCTTGAGAGAGCCGGATCAAGGAGAAATTGAGGTCAAAGACTCGATAGTTTGAAGGTCCGAGCAACAACTTCCAACATTGTTTGTTCGAATTTCCCATTGCGTGTCTTAACAGATCTTCACATTGTTGCAAGTCCGTTCAACGTCGCTCTCCCCTAGACCCAACCCTCTGAGGTTCAAGCGGTCAGTTTGGAACGTGATTAATGGCGGACCGTGAAATCCAAAATTTACACTCAAGGGTCTCTTTATGAGCGTTGTGTGTGGAAGTGGCAAAAACACAAGCCTTTGCGGGGTTATTTTACTTATTGCAATCCCTTTCGTTGCTTAGAAACTAACTCGTTTTTGCATCGATATCGCCCTTCATTTTTTCAATTTGTTTAAAATGTCAGATTTTGAGAGCTAAATACGGGCAATGAGGGCATTCCCTGTTCACAATTTTGTTTATCACAGTTTTTTTACACGTGTTATATCGTCATCGGTGCCACTGTCGTTTCTTGAACCGTGATTTGTGCTGAATTATCCAATAACCTAGTATAGTAAACTAGCAAACTGGCGCTACTGATAAGATCCAACATACAAGTTTATTTCCTCAGCATTATTGGTAATGACTACTCCCAAATATTAATATATTGAACTTAGCATCTGATATTAACCTGCTGCAACGATTTTTGTATTCTAAGTATTCTTAACAAGAGGTGGTTAAAGGCGTTTCCCCAAATCATAGCTAATAGAGAGGACTGGTTTGGAAGCTCGGCAAACATCAAAGGAGCAAACAAGGATGCCAAGATTTAGGTTGGAAAGTCCACGACCGTGCACAATCTTTTGTTTTGCGCTCATACACTATTCATAAATTACGTAACCAACACGTTTCTATTGGTTAGTTCCTCAGTACGGAGTAAACAACTATTGCGTTTTGTGCACGATCAAGGCCAAAAAGGAGAACAAAAACCTTCAACAAAGAAAGTTGTTGGGTTTCATAACCATTCTCGTCTATTAACTATGCCCAAATCAAGCAACAATATTCAAATACAGGTTTTACGATTGCATTGAATA
>NC_090878.1:6734361-6754361 GCF_036669935.1 Montipora foliosa | reverse complement strand
GTGTTTTTCAGTGTTGCTGGGAAAACATTATCTGTTCCTTTTTCCCAGCAAGACACACAAGAAATTTCCCAGCCAGCTAGATAAAATTGGTTGGCTTCCCAGCCAGGAATTCCGCGCGCTTTCAAATCCCTCGATCCGAAGCGACCGAACAAAAGCGACAAAACCAGGACAAAACAGGTTTTTTCCGCATGCGCAATCACTCTGACCAGCCGTCGTATGTTTGTGACTACTCTGTGGGAGAGGGGAGGGGTTCTTTTTTTTTTTTCCTTTTTTTTTTTTTCTTAGTTGTCCTCAGTCTTCAGAGTTTCTACAGCCAGCTCGGATTGAAATGCTACAAAAAGTCTGTAATTCCCAGGCAAAACCTCTATCAATAACAAAATTTCCCAGCCAGCTCATCGAAACACCTGTATTTTTGCCAGCCAGCAAGATTCCTCTGGGGAACAGATAATGTGAGGAACAGATTCGTTGGGTGCCCCTGACTTATAAATACTATGTGGTGTGTAAAGGAACATCTTCAATACGCTGTGTACCGCATTTCCATGTAAAGTAGTTGACACTGCGTACTTTGATTAACGTAGCGTACACATGACATCGGGGGCTTTAATTATTATCGAGACGAGAATCGAGCGAAATAAGGGTGGTACTGATGTTGGCATTTGAAGGCGTGACAACGGTTAGCGAAGGGAATAACGCTAGAGAGGTGGGGTCGCTGACGTCTTGAGAGGTTCGGTGTGTATTTAATAATATATCGAGTGGTGCCGATGAGGAGTCGGTACCAACTCAAGAAAAATTTACAGGATGATTAAATTAAAATGGACTTAATGTATGCAAATTGCAATTGAGATGTGATTGTCAACGATTCACCGTGCGATTCACCAGATACTTTAGCTCGATATGTAAGGGGGGGAAGAGTTTCCGGGCATAAGAACCATCGTATCCCGAGGTTGTAATCTAAACTAGTTTGTAAATGTGAAATAAAAAAAATCCCGTAACATTTCCTGCTATTGCGGCACGGTTCACCATGGTGAATCGTTTGTTTAAAGAAATGACCTGTTTATCTTTCAGCTCACCGACGGTTCACCATGGTGAACCGTAGAGATTCACGATTCGAAGCCATGTCATCACAGACCTGCGATTGCAAAAGTCTAATTACGTTGTCATATTTTCATGCCTATACATTTCTTCCTTAAAACAAGCATTAGAGGGGCAGAATTTGTAAATCATTCATTGAGTTATTTCACCATTGTGCATACATAAATTAACCTAATTAATGAGGGTAAACAGTGGTATGGTCAAAAGTCGGGTATGGCAAACAATGGACTCGTTTTGCACTTTAACAGGAAAAATAACAGCAGACTTGTCGTTTTTCATTAATTAATAACAGGTGTCGTTTTCATTAGCTATATATTTTCAGGGTTTCAGCCTGAGTTTTTCAAAAGCGGAGCACCAAGCATTGCCGATGAACTGTTATTTTCCTACAACAGATTTAGTCAGTCCTATCGCAGAAAGAAACGTCTTCAGGGGCTGTAATATATTTGCATAGCTATTCTGACTCCTTGGTATATAAAATATGTCAGTCAACGCCGACCGTTGCACTTGATAATTGTGTCAGTCCGTCTGGGAATAGAGCCTATTAAAGTGTTCAGAGGACAAAATGTACTTATCACACGAGTTTGGAACTGCTGGAATATTGCACGGCGTATATTGCATCGCACGGCTTCATACCAACGCACACCAATACTCAGACAATACTAGACATATTTAGTTGGAACACTTAGCGAATGGTCCAGAATCATCGTGTTACAAGATCGTAGCTTATACCATATCCCCCTCCCCCCAATTCAATGTTGTGTGAGAATTTTTCGGGCGACTACTAGTAGTTGTGGAAATCAACATTGGAGGAAGGGGGAAACGGGGATGGGTGTTCCAACAAATGTGACGAGTATTGTAGTATGAGACATGATCAAAATATCTATAATTTTTAATGATGACGAGGATCATCAAATCTGCTAGCGTTCCTGTAAGACTTCGGGGCAAAGTTGTTTCTGAAACTCAGCTGACGAGTTTTTTTACTCTCTAAAGCTCCTTTTGTCGCCAGTTTCAGTGATTCTGACAGAATATTGCTATTTCCATAAAACGGTGGAAAACGACTTAAATTTTCGCCCGCAGGCAGCATTAATACACGATAATTGAGATCACTATATAATCCAATTTCTAGTAATGAGCAATAATTCAAATCAAACAAAAAAATGCAGATGAGAAAAAACAGCAGGTAGTTGGCAGAACCAACTCTTTAAAAATGAATTATAGCTGCTGCTTTGAAAGTTCTAAAATGGGATAACTTCAAGGTCATACTAGTTCCAAACAAATGTAAGTACGTACCATTTGCCTTTTTTGAGGATTCGGTGCGCTTATTTCCAAGTATGTCGCCTAAATTGGAAATCGTATAGAATTGTCTTTCCTTAGTGTTCTCGCTATACCGGCCTTGTGATTTGCCTCACAAGCAGAACTAAATTTTGTAATTAAAAAAAAAAAATGGTTTGGGCATTTAACACGACACTGCAACATGCAGGGCATTACAGATCATAATATCCATACTTACTGCGAAGACAAAATCAGCTACTTTTTTTAACGACCTGGCCCCAGTTGTTCAAACGATGGATAGCGCTATCCAGAGGATAAACACTAACTAGCAAAACCCATTGAGTCATCCAGCGGATATTGATTTATCCAGCGGATAGCACTATCCATCGTTTGAACAACTGGCGCCTGGAGTCTTGTTACTCGTAGGTTACGACCGTTTATAATAAGGCCATAAACTGACTTTTGATGTTAAGCGGTGCTTTGAGGTCGAAAAAAAAGTTGAACATCAGAAAGCTGACACGTTGACTTTCTTCAAACAGCGGCCGCGATTGGTTGTAGGTAATTGTCGGTTTACCTCTGTCTAAAAACCGGGAAAGTATTTCTTTGCAAAAAAGTTTCTTTGGATATTGTTTTTTTTCAGTTTATTTATTTATTGTTTTGGTTTCTCTTTAACACGCTTTCCAAGGCTTTTACAGGTTCATACACTGATAATGAGCTGGTTTTTTATTTATTACTTCATTAAAAATAAAGACAAGGGATTATTTTGTGTATGCGCATTTTAGCAATTAATCAATATCAGGTTAGGAATTGTAGGAAAACTAGAACTAAGCGAGTTACGTGAAACTTTACATTATTTTCGTGGCAAAGGTCACTTGTCATATGCAAGGAAGGGTTAAGTTTTTGCAAACGTTGGCCGTGTAGAACTTAATATATTTCAACAGAATTAACTATTAGACGGTAAAGTGAAGTGCTATATTCTACCCATGTAAACCATATGAACGTTAGCCCAACTAATGGAATTGGGCCCACGCAAGGACAGAGAAAAACTCTGACCAGGGAATTGGGTTAAATTCCCACCCTGGTCGGAGTTTTTCTCTGTCCTTGTGTGGGCCCAATTCCATTAGTAGGGCTAACGTTCACATGGTTTAAATGAGTAGAATATAGCACTTCACTTTACCCTCTAATAGTTAATTCACTTGTCATATGGTTGAGTTAGGCGGGGAACATAGATCAAAACTTCTCCAATGGCTGAGACACCCGTAGAACCGACAGCAACTAATCGACTCCCGAATAGTTGGTGGCGTAATAGACCAATTTCGATATATTAGAATTCAGTTTTAAACAAAAGGCATCATCTCGAGGTTCTGGGGAATAAATATAAGGATCGAGATGATGCCTTTTGTTTAGGCCTGAATTTTAATATATCGAAATTGGTCTATTCAACGGGAAGAGTTTGAGCGTCTTGTAGTATTTTGATATGATCGCTGTGTAGTGTAGCCAGTGGAATATAGCCAAGTAGAAGAAAAGTTAGGCTTTTGAGGAGCGAAACGTTGTTTTTACTATTGCTAGAGAAAGCACTGGCCTTGCGCAAGTGGAATTTTTTAGTAACGTTGAGAGTTTTTAGTTCATTCAGTTTTTTTAAGTCTTTCATTTAATGCCTCCCCGAAAATATTATCCAACTGTATTAGTTACAGTAAAGAAAATGCACGAAACGAGTACGAATACTCCGCGGTATTGTACAGTTAGTTATTGTACAGTCGTTTCCCCATACGCACCAATCTGTCACACGTTATCGGTTGTTTACAATTCATTTGCTAAAAATTTAATGCAAAAAAGGTGGATAACAAATAGGTTCTTAGGTGTTTTGGTGCGTAGTATCGCTGAGCATTTCTACTCTTTGTTTGTATTTTGACTCTCCGTAGCGGGCTCGTTAAAATACAGCATAAGTCGTAAAAATACTCAGCGATACTACACACCAAAACATCTCATGAGATATATAGCGATGTTTCTCGAAACGTCACCCATTGTTATTAATATGCCAACAAGAACCTAATTGGCTGTTGCAACAATCTCTTCTTTTGTTCCGTGTTTGGCAAATTTGAATGTCAAAAGAAATGTGACATCAATGTTTGTAAACAAGAGATATCGCTATTGATTAAATTTTCAATGTCGGATATTGCGGATCTTCGTTCTGATTGGCTCACGCAATCTTGGTTATCAGCTCATATACCGTAATGACCTTATATGGAAACTGATTGTGTCGGTCGTTTTGTGAAAACTGAGACAACATCCTGTCGTTCTGTAATTAAAATCAGTTCAAATTTAAATGTGAATGTAATAAAGCAATTATTCCATTCGCGCTTGTTGGATATGACACTGGTTATAACCAACTCGGTGCTACGCGTCTCGTTGGCTATTTACCATCTCATATCCAACAAGTGCGAATGGAATAACTGTTAAATATTCTTTTATAGAGTGCGTTATCAAAAATATTGGAGCGAGTTTCAATCGAGTGTCTTAAAACCAAAACCAAAGTAATTACTTTGACCAATCAGAAACGACCGAGACAATCAAATTAAACCAATCAAAACTCCAGGGAGTTCCACGTAACCGACACAAGGGGCCCTCCCTGGTGCCGCTTATTCAATCGATTTTGTCAACAGCTTTACTTCTCTCAAGTCGTGTGCCGTGTATATTTCTTGAAAGGCTGTGAAAAATCTTGAGATTACGATACAGAGCGTAAGTGTTCACAAAGTAATGTTCTGGGCTTTTTGGATTTGAATGGCGTCATTTTCGGCTTTTTCTTCACTTCTTTTTCTATATCATTAATGTGTATTCAGGTACAGGTGCGTTTTGTTTGTATGAGCAAGCAGTTCTTCCTTCCCGGTGTTCTATAAGTCAGCAAATGCATATGTTATGATGGTGACACGTCGCATATCATTGTGATAAGACAAACAAATGCTATTTTTTTTTTTTTTTGGGGGGGAAGAACTAAGCCTTTCGTAAAGTTTGAACATATGGTTCAATGTTTTTTTTCGGCCTACCCTATCCACACAAATGCGTTTCCAAAAGTTCTCTAGGTTGTGATGCTATCTTTTCCTAAAATCTTTGGTTTTCGACGGCGCTTCCGCGGCTGTTGTAGTGGAGCCGATAAGCGATAACGAATCACTGAAGAAGTATAAGTTTTCGAGCGAAAATGCATTACTGTAGAACTGAGTCGAGGTATTGGTTGGTCAAGCGATAGGATACAAAGATGCTAGTGTAGATAGTAATTATCGTAAATGTTAATCACTTTGCTAATTTTAAAGCTTTTTTTGCTAAGCACAAGAGCTCTGATAATCAATTTACTAATTTTAAAGCTTATTTTGCAAAGCACAAGAGCTCTGATAATCGGAGAGAGTTATAAGTGAAATCAAATTAAATCACATGAAACTCGTATTAAGGCTGATAAGAGCAGAGCCCTCCCAGAGAAAAACCTCTCTTAGCAGAACAGAAATACAACAAACTCAATAGACTGAATTATTTTGCTCGTGGATAGGAAATGTTTTGCTGCGTTTTCGCCGAGATAACATGTTGTTGGGGCCTTAGTAGCAGCGCCACATCCTGTGTAACCCGAGGGGTTTTTTTCCTGATTTACTGACCGGCGAAGGCGATTGAAGAAATTGTCGTATCTTGCAACTTCTGGCAACGAGGGTTGATAATCATGGGCCACCTGAACAGTGACTTTAGCTGAAAGCCTTGCTGACATTGTTTCATGATTCCCAGTTTTCAAGATTAATGAAGCAAACTTACAAAGTTATGATTCATGTACCAACTTTCGACACTCTTGCTTTTGTAGAATTGGTCTTCAAACCGGAGCAGCATTAAACCATGTTTCTTGGTACTGCAGAAGTAATGGAGTACTTCCGAGCATAACTTCCAGTTTAAGTCTATGTTAAGTACGAAAGGGGTAGTTTCTAAAGAAACTGTGGTGCTGCGTCGGTTGGGAAGTAGTATACAAAAATTTGGTTTTATCAACGGAGTTGATAATGTAAATTGGCCACCGTACAGAGATTCTAAAAGCTTTTAGAATCTCTGTACGGTGGCCAATTTACATTAGTATCACCCAACTAGTGGACTAATGCAAATCCTGCATTTTGATTGGCTACGCTGCTACGCTACTAAGTAGCTTATGCCAGTGAAAACGAACGTCGACGTAAGCATCAAAATCAACCAGAGCATCCGCCATTTTGGCATCCGATTACTAGTTCGGATGCTCTAAAACTGAGCTATAAGGGATGATCGGAAAAATCCGAGTGTTCCTCGGCAGAACTAGAGTCGAATCTACGACCTTCCGATAACCGGTTCGGCAGCTCAACCACTGAGCTTTAAGGGATGATCGGAAACATTCGAGTGTTTTTCGGCAGAAGTCGAAGCTACTCGGACCTTCCGATAACCAGTTCGGAGCTATAGGAGGCTCGTGGGACCCAGGTCATTCAGGTGACAATTGCAGGGCTATTCTGTTAGATGTAAAATTGACAAAATGTGGCACTCTCGCAATTGCAGTAAAGAAATTGGTAGGCTCTGTCGTAACGTTTCCGAAATCGTAATCGTGAGTTCATTGGTTCAAGACTTCTATTAGGAGCCCTTACTGTTCTATACCGTACATTTTGAAATAAGAATTGAAAAAACACATCGCATAATGGCGACAGGAATTAGCCCAAACGTCATGTTTTATCGTCAATTTAACTTTTAAGATGTTATTTCCTATCCTTTTCAATAAAAAAAACGCGTATTCATCATGCATTGAAAAAATACATATCTTCAATTCCTATTTCTGCTTTAATCTGTTAACTTCATATTTCAGTTAAGAAAACCACTTTGTGTCTTACAGGTGCATGGATATACTGTCCTTGACATTACTTATCCTCGTCTATCTTGTCGCACCTTCTCTTTCATCATCTCCTCCGGAAAACTGTGTCTCGCCAATGTGCTCATGCTCTTCTGATCCAGTGTATAACGTGACGGCCACTTGTCACACAACGGATTTGAAAAATGACCTGCGCAGTTACATTAAGAGGCCAAAGCTGATTGGTGCCTTGTAAGTTAATGACTAGAATCTTTTGATTACTACTAAGATACTTTCTGATTTGTTTACTTCAATCTATAAGCCAATAAAGCCAATAATACTGTTCGCCATTCAACGCAAGGAGTTCGCAACTCAACTCAGTGTGTTTTCACATCAAATGAGGATAATGACCTTTATTGAAGTGTCAAATGTATTTGGCGATGGGGGCACTTAGAGCGAGTTTCAATCGAGTGTCGTAAAAACCCAAACCAAAGTTATTACTTTGGCCAATCAAAAAGGGCGGAGACAATCCAGTAAACAAATCAAAACTCGAAGTAATTACACGTAGCCGACACAAAGCGCGGGAAGATGTGAACGCGCGAGCCTTGATTGGTTTTGGTGTCACTTTTGTTTAGTTAAAAAAGTAGCGTGAGAACTTTGAACCAATCAATGAGTGAAGTAATGCGAAACCAAAGCAATTCGCCAATTACTTTCAACACTCAATTGAAAACCGCTCTATTGGGGACATTGTACACAAATCAAATCACTACATACAGGAGTTCATCAAGGATACATATCATGCCTGATACATATCAGATCTTAGGTTAGTTTTTGAGGAGAAGGGAAAAGCGGAGAACCCGGAGAAAAACCTCTCGAAGCAGAGTAGAGAACCAACAAACTAAAATCACATGTCACGGCAAGTCTGGGAATCGAAACTGGGGCCCGTTTCTAGAAAGTCCCGAAACTTTTTGGGCCCTTTTCGGGTGTCGCAATTTTCTCTGTATCTTATGAACGAAGGGATCTTAAGACATTGAAAACATGGCCACAGAACAGCTTGTCAAAAACAAGCGAATGGCGGTTTTGTAAATCGCTTCTGGCGCCCGAAAAGTTTACGGGACGTTCGAGAAACAAGCCCCTGGATCATATTGCATGGTGAGAGGTGAGTTAATTCTCTCACCACAGCGCCAATCCTGCTCCTCGCAATCCGTTCTTGAGACTCTGTAACGAGAATTACTAACAACGATAATGATTATAATGATGATAGTAATTTTAACTCTTGTTTTTATTTGTAGTACAGTCATAGATGATAAAACGACTATCATTCCAAAAGAAACTTTTATCCAGTTTACCAACTTAAAATACCTGTAAGTATCAATCTTTTTAGCCCTTTCTGCAATATGCTGAATGTTTGGTGGTAAATGTGTTCCTTCTATATAAGCAGTATTACTTATTTTATATAACTTTTTTTTCAAGGGAAATTAGAATACAATACCTGAAGGTCTGGAGGGGAGATCTCTCGCGTGAAGTGCCTTCGCTTGAGGCTCTTTCGTTTGAAACTCGCAGTCTTTTTATACTTCCGGTGCACGTCCTTCAATCACCAAAGCTTCAAAGGATAACTGGGCTAACATGGACAAAGGCGTGCATCAACTGTACCTTGGTCAAGAATGATACTCATAACAACGTAACGCATTTAAAACAAGGAGTGTATTACATGTATCCACCGTTACGCTGTCGTGGGTCACGATACGTTGTACATAATGTGTCACGCACAATTGCTGCGCATGGGTTTTTACCAACGTGTTTGTTGGAAAGTCAACAGTGTTTCTCTTCTCAGATTACTGTTACGCCTATGCATCGATGCTGGAAAAGTGCCAATAGCGTTCTCTTGGTAGAATACTTCTTTGCTCCATTAATACTTTTATTTAACTTTATTGTATTTTCAACAACAATAACAAACAAGTCTCTAAAAAAGATACCTGCGATGCTGCTTGTCTCCAATTTAGCAATCAGCGACTTTTTCCTGGGAGTTTATTCTCTTGTTATTACCTCTCTTCGTCATGCGCTGTCTTATCACGTATTTTCCAGCGCAATGGACCAATTATGTCCATTACTCGGATTTTTGTGGTGTTTTGGGCAGTTCATCGCCGCTTCATCGTCATTTCTTTTAACAACAGAACGATACGTAGCCATTATCTTTGCTATGAGACCGAACGCCAAGTTCACATTCAAGGCTTGTCTATTGAGTATCATTATGTCTTGGACAATTGCTGTACTGATGGCCTCTCTTCCATTTTTTCACATTGGCACCTACACTACCACAACATTCTGCCTTCCGATACAGCCAGCCAAGGAAATTCCCTATTCATTTGCATACAGCGCGAGCCTGGTGGCTATTGGAGTTGTGATATATCTAATCACATTGCCAATGTATCTGCACATTTTTCTACATGTCAGGCGTTCTGGAAATCAGATGGGAATCAAAAGAGATGGTAAACTGGCTAAGAAGATTTCCGTCCTGGTAGTTAGCAACATGATGTTTTTTCTACTCCCAATTTTTATCGGTCTAGTATGGCTTTTTACCAGAGCTTTCGACAATATTCCTCTGACCACGAGGGAGATTCTTGTGGGTTCTTTTACAACTGTGTGTTTCAGCATCAATTCGTTTATTAATCCTCTTCTTTACGCATTCAGAGACAGGAGATTTCGGTTTGTAATCAGACGAAGATATCGAAAGGTTTTTCATCCCAATTTTGTCGAAAATCTGAATGCCAGCCTCAAATCAGGAACTGAGGAAAGATCCAATATTCGTGAAATGATGCAACGGCGCTGAGTAAAGAAAGTTTTCTTGTGCATTCTCAAGATGATCTTTTCCGCGCATGACCAGGGAGAGACTCGGACACTCTGGGTTCGAATCAGCCGTGTTCAATTAATAAATCAGTGCAACATCTTGTTCATAGGCCTGAATTCACCCCACTTGAGACTTGCGCATGCGTCTCTGAACAGCCATTTATGTAATTACTGACTTCCCCTATACCGTCAGGGGGAACCTGTGTCTCTGGGGTTTTTTTGTAATTAAAAGCATATCATTGTTGTCTCTTGTCTGATCTTTCTAAGAGAAAATCAAGATATACTAGGAGATGAAGGAGGAAATAGGACCTGGATTTGTCAATTTCACCAAGTCAGTTACCCATATCGTCCGCATTGATATGACGTCCAACGTCCTCCTCAGAGCACTATCGTGACATGACATCAGAGACCTTAAGTTTGAGGTTTTTCGGCAAACGGGACGCCAGTTTTAATTTTCTTTGTTTGAGCGTGCCATCTGCCTATCGATACACGTCTCTTACTGTTTTGTCTAAAAATGACTGAACTTAAATCCACACATCTTTATAGTATTTATCATTTTCTGCAAGCGCTTTAATTCTTTTTGTAAGTTTTCTTATTATTGTATATGTTTTTCCACATATTTTAACTTATTTAGCTTGGTAAATCTGGCTTGGTTACGAAAATATTTTTCTGTTTCCGGGGCTTCCTCAGCTACTGTATTTAGGTTGCTGGAAAGTATTGAAGTAAAGTAAAAAGTAAAGTATATCTCAAGGGTTTGACTGGCCCTCTGCCTCTTTGTAACCCTCATTTTTTTAGCAAGAGCCGATACAACCTGACAACGTAGGTTTTATTATACTAGCCTTCTTCGGGTACAATGACAGTTAACACTGGAATGCTTCTATGTATACCAGGGGCACCCAACGAGAACATAGTTCAAAACCACTTAAACAGAGCATTTTTAAACGTATTTTAGTATTTAAACGGTAGATATAGGCATATTTGTATCCCCTAAAAATTTTTCATCTGTTCGGATTTCCTAGCTGAAAGTCTAGTGATCCGAAAAATATAGGATTCAAAACTTACCTTTTCGAAATTTTCAGCCAGAAAAAGGGCTCCCGAAAATTCTAGGTGACCTTTTTAAGGTGAAAATCCGTTAAAAATGGGCAATTATACCATTTTTCAGATGTTCGAAAATCCTAGGAGAGGCAGGCAAGCAAGAAATTTTACAACAAATGTTCCGAAAATTCTAGATCTCAAATCGTCTTCCGAACAGATATTTTCCGAAAATTGACGTTGGGTGCCCCTGTGTATACGCGTATATATATTTCTTATATGTTTCTTCAGGGATATAAATACGGTATAAATATCCGCGAAGAAACGTATTAGATTTCAGTTTATTAATTACAGTTACAGGCATTGTTATTTTTCAGTTATTCGTCTAGTCACATCCATTTACTATATAGATATGTACATAAAAACACAGAGGCTTTGATTATTAGGATGATCCCCAGGGCATAAAACGACTAACCGCCAAGAACACTGAAATGTCTGGTTGTTGCCACAGTCACTTACCGTCACAATAGTACGATATAGGCTCACATGGAAGAAGATACTGCAAATCTATAGATAAATTTCTCTGTTGCGGGAAATGCATTCTGCATCTTTTCTCAAGTGTTGAAAATGTTCTAGCTTAGACACTATTAGACACTTTATTGAAATGGTTCTTGGTCTCGTGGATATGTTGTCGGTAAAATCCAGTCTCATGTTGAATCCATTTTTCCCTAGGTTAAATCGGTGATCCTCATTTTACTTACAATGGTTGAATATGCACTCGACCTAGTTTAAAACATCTATCAACCCCCCAGAAAGGACTATACCTTCCATCAAGCTCTGTCTTACCCATATCAACACATCTTTGTAATGTTTCGTATAATCATCTTATCGGTTTCTGTATTCATACACTTATAAGTCTCAATATTACAACATAGTAAGAGAACAAAGAACTTTATTATATATATACCGATGAAATACCAGGATTTTTCCTGTTACTAAAAAATCATATCTTCACCGCGGGCAGTGAACATTAAGCACTTAATGACTGGCGTCACGGGAAACAGTGAGTTTTGTTTCGCCTCGGGGAACATTGAGGGTCTCGGGGAAACAAAACTCACTTTTTCCCATGGGGCCAGTCATTAAGTGTTTTGTTATACCTTCCAACTCACAATAGAACAATACACGGATTTTTACACGGAATGTGCTGCTGTTTCACCTGATCACGTGCGAGTTGAAAGTTCAAGTCGTTGTTTTCCTTGGGAGATAGTGAGTTTTGACCCATGACACGTGACTCGTTCTCCTTCAATCGGAAAACCTATTTGAGTTGGGAGGTATAACAAATCATTTTTATCTTTCACATGTGAGAATACGAATACGATTAGCCAATAAAACGCGAGCTTCCTCTTCATTATAAGGTGCTTTTGTGCTGTATTGAGTAATACGTGCAGAATATTCCTGAACATTTTTGACACATATCGGAATGGGAAAATAAAGCAAACTGTTAAAGAAGCAAATTTTAAGACATCCTTCTACAGCCAATACCCGATTTTTTCATTACTTTTAAAATTGACAATGTGCAATGTGGCACACGGGTGTTCTTTTATGCAATGTTTCTGTTCTTGTTAAAATAACTGTCAACGATCCAATTTAAAACCCCGCCATCTTCAATGGAAACACGATATATAAAAATGTTGGTTTTTGAGGAGTGGGGAGAACCCGGAGAAAAACCTCTCGGTGTAGAGAAGAGAACCAACAAACTCAACCCATATATGACGCCGAGTCTGGGAATCGAACCCAGGCCACATTGGTGGGAGGGTCGTAAGTTAGAAAGCTGTAACAGGTTATTACGTCTCTCTCTTTAAATAAAGTTTTTGTATTGTATTGTATTGTATTGTATTGTATTGAGTCAACCTTTGCGCGTATCTTTCTATTTCTAGAACTAATCTTTCCACAGGAAACTCAAATTTACATCAACTTACATCAGTTTGCACAATTTGCATACATTGTTTTTATGTTTAGAGATCCTATAGCAGAGCAACTTGGTTGGACGAGTTACTGTTCACAAAATTAATTCGCTTGCCAGTCAATGTAATTATAACCATTCGAAGCTGGTCTTTGTTCCAAGGAAACACCCCAAGGCTAATCAATTCACAAGTGTTGTCCGGTCGGAAATGACAAAATTCCTGCCCGCGTGATCGCATATTGTCTCCCAGCTGTACTGCCGACGCTTATTTCCCTTTCGTAAACGGTCGTTGCCATTTCTCAGAACGGTCTTTTCCATTTGAAACGGTCGATGCCATTTTTTAGCTCTGAATTACACTCAATAGGTCTAAGAACTCAAAAGATTGCGGCTACTGGGAGTGGTGTCTCGCTGGTTATATGAGTTAGGGTTCTGTTTAGGGTGAGGGCTAAGAACCCGAGTTAAAGTCTTGAAATTTTCGGACTTTTTTTTCCTCCAGTTTTTCTTTTATAAATGTTTTTTTTCCTTTTTTGTCTTAATTTTTGTTAATATTTTTTCTTAGTTTGTTTCTTTTAATTTTCTTTGAAGTGAAGTGTGTAGTCGACTGTTATAAATGGCATCGACCTTTTCAAATGGGAACGACCGTTCTGAGAAATGGCAACGACCGTTTCACATGGCAACGACCGTTTACGAAAGGGAAATTTGCACTGCCGACCTTAACGTCAATAATAAACACTTCATTTGCCACCAGAATCTTCTCATGTTCTTGGAAGATGGCTAAGGTTTCACCACTTTTAAAAGACGGAGACCTCGAGGATCCTAACAATTACAGACGCATCTCTCCCCTGCCCATTATGTCAAAGATATGCGAGAGAATTTCTTTAAAATGCCTTACTTGTTGTCGAATGAAAGACTGTCTGCAACGCAAAGTGGAAATAAAAAATTCCACTCGACAGAGACATCACTAATCTACACGACTGAAGCCATCTTGGGTGGAATAGATAAAAAGAAACTAACCTCCGTTGTATTATTGGATATGAGTAAGGCCTTCGACAGTATAATTAACAATTATTCCATGAGTGCGCGTTGGATATGAGATGATAGATAGCCAACGAGGCGCGTAGCGCCGAGGTGGCTATAATCATCTCATATCCAACAAGCGCGAGTGGAATAATTGTTTTATTAAAAACGCCCCCAAAATATAGAAAACTAGACTACAATAAAAATAAAAAGGCCCAAAAAATCACACGTATGCTTGCCGTGTTTGTAGATCATGGTATAATGGCTCATAACCCATGATGGCTTAGCCAATCAAAACTCTCGAATTGCATTATCCAATGATCCAGTTTTTTAATAAAACATGATATTTTACTGTAGAAACTACCAGACATCGCCATGTTAAGCATATGTTTGATAAAAACACTCTAATAATAATAATAATAATAATAATAATAATAATAATAATCAACGCCTTAGTTTTCAGCAAATGGTTTTATTGCTCGTCGATCTGGTCAAACGCAGCAACTACTCACCCTCTCAAGTTCCATTCTCTTTGTGCGTGAACAGCGAAAGGTCTGTCTCTAGATCTGTCTTGGTATAAGATCTAGGTTGCGTTAAAAGTTCATTACTAACAGACCTCATTGCTCTATTATGAGACATGATCAAAATATCTAAAATTTTTAATGATGACGAAGATCTTCTTTAAAAAAATCTGCTAGCGTACCTGTAAGACTTCGGGGCAAAGTTGTTTCTGAAACTCAGCTGACGAGTTTTTTTACTCTCTAAAGCTCCTTTTGTCGCCAGTTTCAGTGATTCTGACAGAATATTGCTATTTCCATAAAACGGTGGAAAACGACTTAAATTTTCGCCCGCAGGCAGCATTAATACACAATAATTCAGTTCTAGTAATGAGCAATAATTCAAATCAAACAAAAAAATGCAAATGAGAAAAACAGCAGGTAGTTGGCAGAACCAGCTCTTTGAAAATGAATTATTAAGCTGCTGCTTTGAAATTACTAAAATGGGATAACTTCAAGGTCATACTAATGAGAAAACAGCAGGTAGTTGGCAGAACCAACTCTTTGAAAATGAATTATAGCAACTGCTTTGAAAGTACGAAAATGGGATAACTTCAAGGTCATACTAGTTCCAAACAAATGTAAGTACGTACCATTTGCCTTTCCTTAATGTTCTCGCTGTACCGGCCTTGTGATTTGCCTCGCAAGCAGAACTAGATTTTGTAACAAAAAAAAAAATGGTTTGGCCATTTAACACGACACTGCAACATGCAGGGCATTACAAATCATAACATCCATACTTACTGCGAAGACAAAATCAGCTACTTTTTTTAACGACCTGAAGTCGTAACTCGTGGGTTCCGACCGTTTATAATAAGGCCATAAACTGACTTTTGATGTTTAGCGATGCTTTGAGGTCGAAAAAAGCAAACGCTGGAAAGCTGAACAGCGGCCGCGATTGGTTACCTCTGTCTAAAAACCGGGAAAGCATTTCTTTGCACAAAGGTGTTTCTTTGGATATTGTTTTTCTTCAGTTTATTTATTTATTTATTTTTGGTTTCTCTTTAACACGCTTTCCAAGAATTTTATAGGTTCATACACTGATAATGAACTGTTTTTTCATTTATTACTTCATTAGAAATAAAGACAAGAGATTATTTTGTGTTTGCGCATTTCATCATATATCTCAAATGCGCATGTTAGCAATTAATCAATATCAGGTTAGGAATTGTAGGAAAACTAGAACTAAGCTGGTTACGTGAAATTTTACATTATTTTCGTGGCAAAGGTCACTTGTCGTATGCAAGGAAGGGTTAAGTTTTTGCAAACGTTGGCCGTGTACAACTTAATATATTTCAACAGAATTAACTACTAGACGGTAAAGTGAAGTGCTATATTCTACCCATGTAAACCATATGAACGTTAGCCCAACTAATGGAATTGGGCCCACGCAAGGACAGAGAAAAACTCTGACCAGGGAATTGGGTTCAATTCCCACCAATAACGGATGATCGGAAAAATCCGAGTGTTCCTCGGCACAACTTGAGTCAAATCTACGACCTTCCGATAACCGGTTCGGCAGCTCAACCACTGAGCTTTAAGGGATGATCGGAAACATTCGAGTGTTCCTCGGCAGAAGTCGAAGCTACTCGGACCTTCCGATAACCAGTTCGGAGCTATAGGAGGCTCGTGGGACCCAGGCCATTCAGGTGACAATTGCGGGGCTATTCTGTTAGATGTCAAATTGACAAAATGTGGCACTCTCGCAATTGCAGTAAAGAAATTGGTGGGCTCTGTCGTAACGTTTCCGAACTGGTAATCGTGAGTTCATTGGTTTAAGACTTCTTGTTAGGAACCCTTACTGTTCTACACTGTACATTTTGAAATAAGAATTGAAAAAACACATCGCATAATGGCGACAGGAATTAGCCCAAACGTCATGTTTTATCGTTAATTTAACTTTTAAGATGTTATTTCCTATCCTTTTCAATCAAAAAACGCGCATTCATCATGCATTGAAAAAATACATATCTTCAATTCCTATTTCTGCTTTAATCTCTTAATTTCATATTTCAGTTAAGAAAACCACTTTGTGTCTTACAGGTGCATGGATATACTGTCCTTGACATTACTTATCCTCGTCAAACTTGTCGCACCTTCTCTTTCAACATCTCCTCCGGAAAACTGTGTCTCGCCAATGTGCTCATGCTCTTCTGATCCAGTGTATAACGTGACGGCCACTTGTCACACAACGGATTTAAAAAATGACCTGCGCAGTTACATTAAGAGGCCAAAGCTGATTGGTGCCTTGTAAGTTAATGACTAGAATCTTTTGATTACTACTAAGATACTTTCTGATTTGTTTACTTCAATCTATAAGCCAATAAAGCCAATAATACTGTTCGCCATTCAATGCAAGGAGTTCGCAACTCAACTCAGTGTGTTTTCACCTCAAATGAGAATAATGACCTTTATAGAAGTGTCAAATGTATTTGGCGATGGGGGCACTTAGAGCGAGTTTCAATCGAGTGTCGTAAAAACCCAAACCAAAGTTATTACTTTGGCCAATCAAAAAGGACGGAGACAATCCAGTAAACCAATCAAAACTCGAAGTAATTACACGTAGCCGACACAAAGCGCGGGAAAATGTGACCACGCGAGCCTCGATTGGTTTTGGTTTCACTTCTGATTGGTTGAAAAAATGGCGAGAGAAATTTGAACCAATCACTTCTTAAGACTCTGTAACGAAAATTACTAACAACGATAATGATTATAATGATGATAGTAATTTTAACTCTTGTTTTTATTTGTAGTACAGTCATAGATGATAAAACGACTATCATTCCAAAAGAAACTTTTATCCAGTTTACCAACTTAAAATACCTGTAAGTATCAATCTTTTGTAGCTCCTGCCTTTCTACAATATGTTGAATTTTTGGTGGTAAATGTGTTCCTTCTATATAAGCACTATTACTTATTTTATATACCTTTTTTTCAAGGGAAATTAGAATACAATACCTGAAGGTCTGGAGGGGAGATCTCTCGCGTGAAGTGCCTTCGCTTGAGGCTCTTTCGTTTGAAACTCGCAGTCTTTTTATACTTCCGGTGCACGTCCTTCAATCACCAAAGCTTCAAAGGATAACTGGGCTAACATGGACAAAGGCGTGCATCAACTGTACCTTGGTCAAGAATGATACTCATAACAACGTAACGCATTTAAAACGAGGAGCGTATTACATGTATCCACCGTTACGCTGTCGTGGGTCACGATACGTTGTACATAATGTGTCACGCACAATTGCTGCGCATGGGTTTTTACCGACGTGTTTGTTGGAAAGTCAACAGTGTTTCTCTTCTCAGATTACTGTTACGCCTATGCATCGATGCTGGAAAAGTGCCAATAGCGTTCTCTTCGTAGAATTCTTCTTTGCCCCATTAATACTTTTATTTAACTTTATTGTATTTTCAACAACAATAACAAACAAGTCTCTAAAAAAGATACCTGCGATGCTGCTTGTCTCCAATTTAGCAATCAGCGACTTTTTCCTGGGAGTTTATTCTCTGGCTATTACCTCTTTTCGTCATGCGCTGTCTTATCACGTATTTTCCAGCGCAATGGACCAATTATGTCCATTACTCGGATTTTTGTGGTGTTTTGGGCAGTTCATCGCCGCTTCATCGTCATTTCTTTTAACAACTGAACGATACGTAGCCATTATCTTTGCTATGAGACCGAACGCCAAGTTCACATTCAAGGCTTGTCTATTGAGTATCATTATGTCTTGGACAATTGCTGTACTGATGGCCTCTCTTCCATTTTTTCACATTGGCACCTACACTACCACAACATTCTGCCTTCCGATACAGCCAGCCAAGGAAATTCCCTATTCATTTGCATACAGCGCGAGCCTGGTGGCTATTGGAGCTGTGATATATCTAATCACATTGCCAATGTATCTGCACATTTTTCTACATGTCAGGCGTTCTGGAAATCAGATGGGAATCAAAAGAGATGGTAAACTGGCTAAGAAGATTTCCGTCCTGGTAGTTAGCAACATGATGTTTTTTCTACTCCCAATTTTTATCGGTCTAGTATGGCTTTTTACCAGAGCTTTCGACAATATTCCTCTGACCACGAGGGAGATTCTTGTGGGTTCTTTTACAACTGTGTGTTTCAGCATCAATTCGTTTATTAATCCTCTTCTTTACGCATTCAGAGACAGGAGATTTCGGTTTGTAATTAGACAAAGATATCGCAAGGTTTTTCATCCCAATTCTAGCGTCTCCGAACAGCCATTCCGAAAATGGAAGAAAACGACTGTTTTGCAGTCTAGTTGTTGAAGTAATACTAGAAAAAATGTCAATTGGAATCAAATACTAGAAGAGTATCCGTGACGGAAAAATAACAATAGACTGTAAATAATAAACTGAATTCTTATATGTTTCTTCGCGGATATAAATAGGGTATAAATATCCGCGAAGAAACGTATTAGATTTCAGTTTATTATTTCCATTTACTATATAGATATGTACATAGAAGCACAGAGGCTCCGATTATTAGTAAGGTCCCCAGGCATAAAACGACTAACCGCCAAGAACACTGGAAGGTCTCTCTAATGCCACAGTCACTTACGGTCTAGCCTGCGAACGCAGACATATTTCCGGCGTTTGTTTCTCTCCCTCGAAGAGTAGCCGCCGAAAATACGTCTGCGTTCGCAGGCTACTTACCGTCATAATGAACTTACAGGCATAAAACGACTAACCGCCAAGAACATTGAAATGTCTGGCTGTTGCCACAGTCACTTACCGTCACAATTGTACGATATAAGCTCACATGGAATAAGATACTGCAAATCTATATATAAATTGCTCTGTTGCGGGAAGTGCATTCTGCATCTTTTCTCAAGTCTTGAAAGTGTTCTAGCTTAGACACTATTAGACACTTTATTGAAATGGTTCTTGGTCTCGTGGATATGTTGTCGGTAAAATCCAGTCTCGTGTTGAATCCATTTTTCCCTAGGTTAAATCGGTGATCCTCATTTTACTTACAATGGTTGAATATGCACTCGACCTAGTTTAAAACATCTATCAACCCCCCAGAAAGGACTATACCTTCCATCAAGCTCTGTCTTGCGCATCTCAACACGTCTTTTTAATGTTTCGTATAATCATCTTATCGGTTTCTGTATTTATACACTTATAAGTCTCAATATTACAACATAGTAAGAAAAAGAAAAACTTTATTATATATATACTGATGAAATACCAGGATTTTTCCTGTTACTAAAAAGTCATATCTTCACAGCGCGCAGTGAACATTAAGCACTTAATGACTGGCCCCACGGGAAACAGTGAGTTTTGTTTCGCCTCGGGGAACATTGATGGTCTCGGGGAAACAAAACTCACTGTTTCCCGTGGGGTCAATCATTAAGTGTTTTGTTATACCTCCCAA
>NC_090878.1:6696861-6729361 GCF_036669935.1 Montipora foliosa | reverse complement strand
CAGTTGACACGACGGCACGTTTTTCGGTGCATTTGATTTAGATATCAGATTAGCTAATGCCCTGAGGGGCGGAGGGGAGGGGTAAGGGGCTAATGCTTGTACAGCTTGCGCAAAATGCGGTTGAGTTCAGTTTTGTTCTAACAAGCTAGATTTTGATTAAAAACTGAAGAGTAAGAGAATCAAGAAATATGATATGTTGTTTTTTGGGCCCCAAATAACTTTTTTTTTGTAAGTAATAGTTTCACTGAGTTCCCTCAAAATATGGCTTGTTGAGTAGATTACGTCCTGTCCACAGAAATTCGATGATAGTGGATCTGTGAAATAAAAGAAGCAAATCAAGGAAAAACTATGAAGTCTAAATGGAGTTCGGTACAAGAAGTAGGTGGTATTTCTTACGCAAATTTATCTCAGCACGTCATACATACCTCTTACCAACCGAGTTCGAGGTCCGTACTGTAAGTTACGGGAAAAAACGAGGATCCGTAACTTACAGTACGGACCGAGAAAACGAGGTTAGTAAGATATTAATTATATCTCTGAGGTTAACCGGCGCGCGGGCAAGGAAACTAGTCAAAGTGAAGCGTAAGGTTCAACTGCCACAAAGAATGCCGTGCCAAAATCCCAAAAACTAAATCTTCTTGGCTGTTAAGTTTGAAATAGTTGCTTGCAAGATTCAAACAGTTTTCAGTACAAGTTTATGCAACAGAAATGACATGAAAAACTCGCTAGATGATGTTTTGTCGAAATTTTAAATTTAGCGGGCTGTACAGCGGGCTGTACTGTAGAATATGGCCCGCTAATTTAGCAAATTACAGCGCGCGTACGATCTGAGAGATATAATAAATACCTTTATTATATCTTTGGCAAACCCGGACGCTCTGATTGGTTCTTTCTTGGTCGGGATTTTTCAGTACGGACCGTTAAAACGCTCCAAGCCGTGTATTTTTGTTTTGGAGCAAAGTCGGCAAATTCATAATTTGAAACAACTTTATTTGAAAGCAAGACTGCGAAAAAAATGTGAATATTGTCATTCTTCGCAGCGAAACTACCAGAAAAAGCTAAAAATATTGAAAATTTTCACGGCTGGTTTCAAAGATGGATAAAGACTTCAGACGAACATTTTATTGTCCTGAAGATCTGGGAACTTTTGATGGAGAAACTGAAACAGGCATCATCGAAAGCCTGGAGGCCAGAGACGAATTTATCAACCAACAGAAAAGTGCAAACACAAACAAGAAGATAGCTACTTATTTGAACACTCTTCTCCGCTATATTGAAGCTAGTAGTATGAAAAATGAGAAAATTGAAAGTTCCCCTGCGTCCGAGCTTGACCATCTTTTGTCAAACAAATAATGCCATATAATAAATAACTTACTAACCTCACTTGCTCGAGCCGTATTGGGGAATATTGGCCCTAGCGCTCGGTTAGTAAGCGGTTAATCGAGAGAATTAGAGACTTTTAGATCCACGTTTGCGGCTAACCTCAAACTGCTGGAAGTCACATGACTAGCGCTTGCCGTCACGTTCGAGGGTAAGTTTTGACGTTTTCAACGGCGGAAGGTAGGTTTTCACGTAAGTAATTTACCTCAGCTCTTTATGGCGTGGAAGTTACATTATCCCACGTATGAACGGGGCAGATATAAAAAGCAACTTTTTATCTTTAATTTCATGTGAATTAAACAATCAAAAGAGCCGTGGTTTTATTTATTTCGTTGACTGAAACATCAACGCTGAGAATCGAGGAAATTCAATATGGCGGCCTCTGCAGCTTTGCACTTGTTTACTTAAATCTAAATGCACGAACTATCACAACTTCTAACGCAAAACCGCAAATCTCAAACCTCAGTTTGCGGTTAGCCGTAAACGTGCATCTAAAGGTCTCTATTAAGCATGACGTTTACATGAAACGGCAAACGCGAAAAAGTAGGCTGCTGCCTGTCATAACAGCATAAAAATTATGTTTTTCTAACTCGTCTCTCTCCTTTGAAAAGTTGCTTGATACCTGCTGCTAACACGCAAGAAATGAGCTCATATCAAACGAGTTTCTTCCATTTTTGGCAAAACGCAAATATTAGTCTGACGTTAGCCGTTTGCGGTAAACATAATGCTTAATCTTTCTATTACATTGAAGAATTTCTGCGTACGCCTTGATGATGTAAGATTAAAAAGAAAAAAACGCTTGAAGTCGATGAGATCTTACTTCTTTCCCACTGCGACTTTTTCTTCATCACTGCTAAATAGAGGAATCTTTACCTGTTTTATATTTATTCAGTTTATCTGAATTTTTTTAGATTTATCAACTAAAGGAGCTTTGTACGAAATACTTTGTCTCATGATCATCAGGCTTTACCTTCTCGACAAAAATGAAAGGAAAAAGGGCCCTACTAGCTAAATCATTTACCTTTTATTTCGTCACTTGTAAGTTTCTCCTGTATATAAATCGATTAAACAATAAATTATTACGCCGACATTAAAGTTTCATCTAAAGGAGATGAAAGAAAACAAAATTAGACTCGGTTTTCATTTTGAGAGATAGAGGACACAGAGTCGACTCTTAAAGTAATAACTCGATCAATTTTTAATGGACAATATTACTTGAATAATTTGCTCATGTAATGTTCTCGTAGCCAAAAACTTCCGATCGGTTGTCATTGTTTTTATCCGTGAGTTAAGGGAAAGGAAAGGAATGATTTTTTAATATGGAAAACTCTTTGCACAGCGAGAAAAACTTTCATCCAGAAAAATAAGAATTCATATGCTTTAGGGGTGACTGAAATGGTACAAACGGACTCTAAAGAAAATTCTGCTAGCGATAGGAAACGATCTTTTTTCAGTTGCGCGCCTGAACGTTTATATGGAAAAACAAGCGTGCACATAAAAAATACTAAAGAAAATCAACCTTGTGCTTGTTTAAGTTCGCTAAAGACAACTCACTTCTTCGCCTAACTGAAGATATTTTTTTTCCGATTGAAAGGAAATGATATTTTGTCATACCTATTGACAGTTGATGCCTCCCAGCGTTTTGTTTGTAGAGTTAACGCTCGACTCTTCACTGAAATTGTGCTTACATTTTATACATCGATTTTGCGCGATTCTCAGTAATTCGAAACAAAACTCTTGCCATTAAAAACACTTGATATCATTGTCTTGATATCAGAATAAACTCACCATATTGTTTCGTTAGGAAAGTGCACTATTGAAAGTCAAGAGCTATGCAGTACCAGGGTATTGAGACAAATCACTTCTTGAAATGTTATCGTGATTAAGGGTGGCTCATAAGTTTCTGACGTAAATCATGTGCTTTAAGCTATATGCCATTCGGAAGAGATCCTCATAAAAGGTTTTTATGAAAGGGAACTTTTTCTGGTCCAATAAGCTTGGAATTTCAAGCATAAATTACGATGGATCCTTTTTTCAAATGCTTTACATGTAAGTTAAATGATGTCGTTAAATTGCTTGGTAAAGGTCTTAATTTTCTGGGGCAAGACACACAAAATCGGAGAGAGGAACTATGTAGCTGATACATTCCGGAACTTGTTTTCTTTTCCTCCTTAAAAACGATGGGCTGTTTGATTTACAGCCAGCCAACAGCATTACTGAGAAACGAAATAAGACATATTAAGGAAGGCCTCACTTAGGATTTGATTATATTTGTAAATTTTTAAGGAAACTCTCCAATATTCTGTTGATTAAGAAAATTAAAGGCCACTGGAAGCTGACTAGAATGGTGAACGAGATAGAAACTTAAACTTAACACTTTGACTCCCAATCATGATCAATGTGTAAATTGTCTTCACAATTTCAATGAAAATGTAAGTCAGACACGTATTGAGAATCAAGATAATTATCAGAGAAGAAATATAAGGTACCAGTTAGCAGAATGAACGTTTCGATCTTGAGAATGAAAGGATTAAAAAGTGGTCCCCAAAACTCGAAGTTTTTCCGGTGTTTGGTGGCGAAGGCCTTAGGTTGACGGGTCTCTAGGAAAAAGGATACCAAAAATGAGAAGCTGGGCATCAAGGCTTATATCAACAGCGCGCATGCGCCAATGTGTTTTTCCATTAAAACCGGCCCTACGAGCTGTTATTAGAAACCTTCCTAAGTAAGAACACCAGCATTTTACATATTTAATATTCATTGCCTATTTGCAAAGCTTTTTCGGCCTTAAGACAGACCGACGAAACATCTGGCTGTTGCAATTAACTCGTTATGGTAGGTTTTAATTTAGCACTTACGTTTGCAACATATATCAGTCTCGTATCTTACTGGTACAACGCTGCAGTCTCAAACCATAGACCTGGCTAAGCAGAAACAATTAAAGTGGATTTCCTTGCTGTCAAAAGAGTTGAAATGATCGCCAATGAAATGGGTTAAGCTAAAAATACAGATCTCATTGGTGTTTGTCATTTGTACTCGAAAAGATTTTTGGTCTTCTTGAATGGCATAGAAGATTAAGGGAATCCACGTACTTCACAATGTTTTGTTATTAATTTAATAGAATGTCGTTCACTTTATAATTTTATGCTCTTATGCCCGCTCAGAATGAAATGTACCCTTTGAGGAGAATTTTGTTTTGAAACACCATGCATTGCCTTTGACCCAGAGCTACTGGTTTTGTCGGAGACCTCGAGTTTAGTAGTCGATAGTCTGACGTTTTAACATTCACATGATAAGTCGTTATATTCCATTTTAAAATTACCTTGATTTTCGTAAACAATACGGCTTACAGCTAGAGAGATGTAGAATGTGTGCATAGTGAGTCATGGTGCAAAACGAATTGGATCGATTGAATCTGCTTTTGTTCCGCTTATTTTCAAATCCATCGGGTTTATTTAAGTTCACAAAAATATTTAGTTATCGTTTCAGTTTTCAATTACGTCGTTTCTTCCCAACGAATTATTTTTCATAACAATTAAGCATCAGCACGCAGTTACTTGACATTTTACATTCTCATTATCTCTGTGTGAGTATTAATAATTAATTGCGTTAACAGGTCCTTAAATTAACAGTGCGTTTGCTTCGTAAGAGAATTAATGTCTGAAAATGCAACAGAAATGAAGGGATTAATAAAATCACTTCAATTTCCAACTCGTACATGATAGCTCGCTTGAATATTTAGCGTAGAAACTGATTCGCTCAAATAAATATTCCATTAACAAAAACCAAAAGCGGAGGGTGTGGCCGACGCAAAAGAACCTCAGTGAGATGGTTTTACGCAGGCACACATTCTCGTCACCAGAGCCTCGGATCTACCCAAAGCTCTGGAAACTCTATGTAGATAAACATGCGCCGTTGGGTTCTTATAGCCAAAAATTGGCTATTTGAACCTTACGGCGCCTGCTCACTGCTCTTGCTCAACAACATGAAAGCACCGATTAGATACGCTTTTGATTGTTCTTCACGAAAACCAATGAGAAGACACTTTGTTTCAAGGTTTCCCAGAGTTCTTCTCTCCCTCAGTCAGGAGAATAGCTCTGGGGTCGAGATTGGCTGGTATATTTTCATTTCTTGCAGCTCCGCATGACCCGAAGTCAGTCATGCGCATGCACCGTTATTAGACACTTAGAGCGATTTTCAATTGAGTGTCGTAAAACCAAAACCAGAGTAATTACTTTGGCCAATCAAAAAGGACGGAGACAATCCAGCAAACCAATCAAAACTCGAAGTAATTACACGTAGCCGACACAAAGCGCTGGAAAATGTGCACGCGTGAGCCACGATTGGTTTTGGTTTCACTTCTGATTGGTTGAAAAAATGGCGCGAGAACTTTGAACCAATCACTGAGTGAAGTAATTATAAACCAAAGTAATTATCTAATTACTTTCGACACTCAATTGAAAACCGCTCTATCATTGCTTCCTCATTAAGCGATAATAGTCAGACTGCTCATCATCATTATCTATGTAATTTATGAGCCCTGATTTGCACAATTTAGAATTATGCGTGCGTCGTTTTAAAGGAAATACGGGAAAAACAATCGTCCGAGTTTTATTTTCTAAAGTGTCATCTTTCAAACAAAATTAAAAGGCATAGATTGAAAAGTTTAAACATTCAATTTCCATCCTCGCTGAAGAATGATATAAATTCCCTCAAATTATCTAACTGGACACACCTTTCACTTTATGTCACAGGAACGATTGTCCAAGGAGCAAATCCAAGGTTGGTTTAACTTGTTTGAAAGTTGTAAGAAGACTCTTCGTTCCTCATTTCTTTCAGTTTGAGCACACACAATTTTCCGACTCATGTGTTTTAAGAGTTGTATGTGTCGTACATTCACGCGTTCGATCACGTGAAACCGGCATTCCTCTTTCCACGTAAGGCATGCATGTCAGCACCTCCTTGGCGTTAATAAGGTAGTGATACAGTACAGCACAATATAGAACAGTACAGCACAGTACAGTAAATTACAGTGTAGTTATAATTAAGTCGTGATTTCCAACAAGATTGCCCATCTTTAGCCAGGGGTGTTGTAGAACTACAGCAGAGAGAAACTGTTTGCCTTGCAAGAAATGTTTAAGATTGCAAGGGTGTTGCAACCAACCGACGATGATGACGATGGTGGGCTAAATTATGATGAGTTTTGTTTTGGCTTTCGGCACGACGTAAAAATAGTAATTCGAAACCTCACCTGAGCTTCCAATTGGCCTTCAAAGCACTCTAGTTGGTTATCTAAGTGCCTCGTTATGTGTTTAGTGGACTGAATTTCGAGATCAATGACAACAAAAATACACAGCCCCTTTTTTGTTTAGAGTACCAAGACGCCTTCTATTTGTTCGACCGAGATAACAATGGATACATTACAACCAAAGAACTTGGTTCTATCATGCGGACGCTAGGATTCAATCCAAACGAAGAGGACTTACAACAGATGATATTCACCGTCGATTATGATGGTAAGGCTGTTAGTGGTAACGTTTTGAAATTTCATTAAGAGCATGTGTTGTGGCTTAATTTTGTTTTTGCTTTGGAAAGTTACGCGGCGAATAAGCTCCTCCCATGGTTTTCCTCCCCCTTGCTACAGTGGTCGGATGCGTCTCCACGTGTATTCCGGGAGCCTCTCTCATCGTCTAAGGCGTTATGGCATTGAGTGGAACGTCTTCACTTTTCTAAATCGACCGCTGCCGCACTCAAACTCCACTCCTTACCTTGCAGTCTTCCACTAGGTCCAAGTGAATTTTTTAAGTTGTCAAAATCTTTCAAATGATTTATTTGCGCGATATTGGTCTGCGCAATAATAAGAGCGCTCAGCGTCTTCCACTCTGGTCCCAGTTTGATTCTCGGACCCAACGCGATCTGTCTTAATTTCATGTAATTTTTTTATAGTCTTACCTATTAACATAACTCTTTTGCTCAGACAAATTAGCTTGAGAGAGACTTAAAACGCTTTCCATTTGACTGAACTGACCGGCAAAACCGGGCTTTGGAAGGTCTATCTCTACAACGCCTTAAGGACGGTGCCTACTATTGTTACTGTGCATACGTGCTGCGCATCTCGAGATACTCGGATTTCCTATCGGTGATGCTTACTAATACAGGGATATTTTTGCGCGGTTTACAACTATCCGGAGAAAGTACATCTTAGTAAGTGCTCTTGGTATCCAAAAAGAAAATTGGGGGTAACCATGCATTTTTGAGAGATAATTAAGCTTCAATTTGAGAAAGAACGTCAACCATTGCTTTGTATTTTAAAGCTTTTTACAAATATTATTCATCAATTATCTTTGAAAAATGCGTGGTTACCCCCAATTTTCTTTTTGGATTTCAATAACACTTGTTAAGATCTCCATTTCCTGCATAATCACACATCGGGGAAAACTGAAATATCTTTAATTAGTAGGCACCGTCCTTAAAAGTAACACACTTCAAGGATGATATATACTCCTCTAGAAGAATGCGGGGGATTATGATGAAAGTGTTTCTTCAAATGTTTGCATTTTCTTTTTAAACTGACGGGTATGGCCGGCCAGTTCTGATAAAAGGAGAGCGCCGTCAAGTTAGATATTACTCCTAAAAAAGATTGGGTTCTACTAATTCTAATCTTATCACTCATCATGGAATTGATTCACAAAATGCACAGTTTCCGAACACGGTTTATTTTAAAAGCTCGAAATCGATTATTGCTGGAGGACTGTTTCATCTCTCTTAACCAGATGACTTAGTCACGCAATGAGTCTAGTAATCTACAATAGGAGATCGTATATGTTTCGACAATTTGTTACAGGGGACGGGATGCTCAATCTTGAAGAGTACATTCAGTTAATGGAGGAACAGAAAACCCCTGAGGAGAAAGAGGACAGTATTATACAAGCTTTTCGTGTTTTTGATTCCGATAACAAAGGGTACATCGAATCAGCAGACCTGAGGGATTTATTTGAGAATATGGATTGGAAAGTTTCTGCTGACGAAGTAAAAGAGTTGATAAACTTCACCAACCTGAACCAGGATCGACGAATTGACTTGAAGGGTCAGTAAACGAGAAATCTATAATGATTTTTATACTCTGAGTTGTTTTTGAAAGGACGTACATATGTCCAAAAACACAGGACAAAAAGATACGCGGTGGCGTTGAATGGGCCTTATTCGCGTGGCGGCCATAGAAAATAAATTTCGTACCCCGAGCCTCGAGTTGAAATGTTTGGGAACGAGTTTCGATGCGCAAAAACAAAAGTTTTCAATCCCTCGATACTCAACATGGCCACCCTGTAATTAAGACCATTGTAGTCCTCCAACAACATGTCCAGCGCGGTACTCAGATTTGGCATGCGCACGCTAGTCAAGCTTCCAAACCAGTCGGCCAAGCTGCCGCCATATTCGTTCCCGTTTGGCTTCCCAATTATTTCAGGGAGCCAGTTCCCATTTATCTAACTATTTTCTAGAAGATGCATGTCAGTGTACATGTAATCTTATGCACTTGTATGTAGAGTACAATAGGAATTTGTCTGACAATCGATGTTGTCGTATTTGCAGAATTCGCGATGCTTGTGGATCCAGATGGCATGCCACCGCCTGAATCTCCCACTGAATTAGACAATATCAATGAAGATAATGAATAAATTTCAAAGAGATTAAACATCCAGTGATTATCCTCCACCAACTTCCGCTTTGAAAAAAAAAACAGTATATGGTATTATTGATAATTTATTGATTATTAACTATTTTGATTGATATTACCCTTGAAGAACTTGATCCTACAATAATTAAATTCCGTTAAATATATAGTTTACATTTGATGTTGTACAACGATTGTCACACAAAACAATCGAACTTGAAATGAAATATTCTTCCTTTCTAAGACTTTCAGTGCCGGGGCGCGCGCTAGCTTTAATATATGCATGCATGGTGAGTTGAAGTGTAAATATTTTTTTTTTATTAAGTATACACATTACGGTGACTGGGTGCTTATTAAAGTAACAACAGTCATGTAAATCTGCCAGACCATGTATGAATACATTTATCACACACGGGGCAAAATATTATGCTGATTGCCTCAGAGACGGAGGGCATTTTTCTTTAATCACGAGGGCACTTAAGGATTAATTTTACCTTTATTTTCAAAGTTTTCCAAATTGTCCTTGTTGCCTCGCAACTCGGGCAATTTTGTGAAAACTTTGAAAATACAAGAGAAATTAATCCTTTATCGCCCTCGGTCCCATGCGATTTCATATAGTAAACACCCACATATATGAACCTATAATTTAAGAACCTGTTAGGCTAAATATTTCATTTTCAAGTTAGACCCCCCTTACATAAGAACCAGCTTAGCCTACAGAATTAAACAGGTTCTTATTTTAGAAAATGGCCTTGAAATCTCAGGGGACTGTAGCCCGTTCCAGGCTCCCAGATAGCCAATAATTTTTCGCACGCATTTTTTTCTCTTTCCCTACCATCTGGGAACCTGGAACAGGCTAAGGCGATAAGACGACTGGACCAAATTTAAACTACAAGGAAGGGTTACGTTTTTTTGCAAACGTTGGCCGTGTAGCACTTATATTTCAACAGACTTAACTGATTAGAGTGTAATGTGAAGTGCTAGTTTTGTATCCCATATATAAACCATGTGAGCGTTAGCCCTGCTAATGGAAATGGGCCCACACACGGTCAGAGAAGAACTCTGACCAGGGTGGGAAGAGGTCGGTAGAGCAGGGTCGGTAGAGCAGCGGTGATCTAACCCGAAGGTCGTGGGTTCATTTCCCACCCTGGTCAGAGTTTTTCTCTGAGGGGTTGACGCAGTGGTAAGATCTCTGCCTTCCAACCCTAAGGTCCCGGGTTCCATTCCCGGTTCTGCCGAGACTGGAATATTTGGCGACCTTCATTCCCGCTAAAGTTCACTCAGCTTTCCATCCTTCCGAGGTCGGTAAATTGAGTACCAGCATGTATGGACTGCTTAGAAGCGGCTGCAATTTGCGCCTGTATATGCTTCCAGTCCGCTGGGGGTAAATTGTTCATTGTAAAGCGCCTTTGAGACGTTATGATAAGGGCGCTATACAAATGCACCACTTTACTTTTTTTTTACTTTTCTCTGTCCTTGTGTGGCGCCATTTCCATTAGAAGGGTAACGCTCACATGGTTCATATGGGGTAGAAAAGTAGCACTTCACTTTACACTCTAATCAGTTAAGTCTGTTCAAATTTAAGCTACACAGATCTTGTTCAAAACTTATTTTTTAAGGTTATGAAATATAAAGGTATCAGCGTCTTCGTCAGAGGAAATCAGTCTTACCATATGATAGACTATGTATCTTTTGTGGAAATAATAATCAATTTAAGAACCTAGATAGCCCAAGACTACTGTAAATACCATTTTTATTAGAACCTATTTTGGCTAACTTGGAAAAATCTAGGTTATTATATGCGGGTGTTTACTGCAGTCGGTGCCAATACATGTTTTTATCGGTCACAAGTATGGTATAGAAATTTTTGTTATAACCAGTGAAAAGGCTTAAACATGGAAATAAATAAACAAGGTTCACATTTCTTTACCTTTCTCCGTACCAAATTTATTTTGATGCAAAACAATCATGAATTCATACTGGGAAGTGGTAAATCGATACTCTACGAAGTGACTTTCGACTTTCAGCTAGGTTGGAAGTAGCCTGCGAACGCAGACGTATTTCCGGCGGTCGTTTCTCTCGGCCGAAAATACGTCTGCGTTCGCAGGCTAGGTTCGAAGCTATCTATCTATCACCAGAAATCTTGGGCAACTTTTTGCTTTGTTATTTTGGTAACACAGTCAGTCTGGACATTGACTTACACACCCGCATACACACACATGGGGGGAGGGGTGGGGATTTTCAAGGCCAATGAACACAATCACGACAGAACAAAACATTCAACAACAGATGTTAAGAATCTCACTGACTTGGCTATTTACAAGTGCAGCTGAGAAGTTCAACCAGGGACTACCAAGAAGAAATTCAACCAGTGGTCAGAACGTTTCTTGAACCCGGGATCCCCGGATCTCAAGGCAAGCGCCCTAACCCCCGGGCCACATTGCCTGAAAAACCTTAAATAACAATGACCACAACCAGGTTTTCTGAGCCCGCGAGACTGAGCACCCCCACCAAACCATTGCTTTAACGAAAATCGCTGGTCAGTAACCTGGTTCTGGTCATTGCTGTCTAACGTCTTCCACATTGCTTATTGCGCAATACCACTGGAAAAAATCCATCTTTTAGCGCTAAAATAAATGTTGAAATAAGTTTGAAAATGTGCTCCATTCACCTACAAAAAGCGGTCGGCTTGCTTGGCTTGCCCAGTTTCCCACTTTTTGTCCCGTTCGACTGCGAAGCCGGTTCTCGGATGTCGAATTTTCAAAAACTCGAACTTGCCGAAGCATTTTATTGACTTTCTGCCGAGCAAAACGACCTCGAGCCTCCGCGAATAGCATTAATAATTTTATCAGGCAATCAACAGCATAAAATTATACGCAGCAGAAGTCCCGCAAGTCATTAAGAAAGTAATCGAAGTGAGAGGGGAGGTACAAAACATAAATCCTTAAACACCTAGATATACACTTTGCATTGTCAGTTTAACTCTGCGAAAAAATAAAGTGGGTAACAGCTGAGCAATCATTAGACGTAGGCCTCATATGTTATGTTTTATTTACATCACAGCTGTTTAAACTTATGTGTACCACCCAACTGTCTAATGCACGGAGGAGGCTTGTGGAGTGATGATCTCTCTTTATACTCAAACCCTGACGTTTTCTGGATAAAACCAACATTTTACTGATGCACTTCACATAAACTGACAGTTTGTTCAAAAGACCTCCTTAGCCGGTAGCGTTAAATTTAGCGTACTGCCAATTTTTTGACTTTTGAAAATATTGGGCCCAATTGAGAAACCATTTTTTTACACATAAAAAAGTGTAGCCATGGAGAGCACAACTTTGCTGGAAGAATTTAACGAATTTGAGATTCCAAGTTTATGTTAATTGCGGTAATAGATTTCTATACAACTTTGCAGGTTCATACAATTAATTCGGTGTAATAAATCAGGTTTTTGTGAAGTGAAATTATGGTAAAAAAGCTGCAATTTTGCTCGACATCCGTGAACGTGTGAATTCGTCCGAAAATACTCGAGATCAATGATCTAAAGAACAACTTTAAGCAAAACTATCAATACAAATAAATTATCTCTAAAATAAATATAAATGAAGTGGAAAATATTGTACAGGGCTACATTTTTGCTGTCTTGAGTAGACTTTGAAACCAAGTAACAACATATAAATCATAAATGATAAAGCTCGGCTTATAGTACTAGTCCCAGTTGTTCAAACTTGGTGGGTAACGCTGTCCACTGCGGATGAATCACTATCCACTTGATCATGATAGCGCAATTGGTTTCGCTGACTTATCCACAATGTAAACTGGCAACTGGCCCAGGCGCAGGAGCCAATTCGTGCGGAGCTCCCGGATCTTTTTAACTGATGTGGCTTGGTACAAGTGACTTCGAAGGCCCGTCTTGCACGTTGAGTAGATTGGATTTTTTGGATTTCCTTTAAGGTGTGGGCCGGCTCAGTGGCAAATAGTTTTGTGAGTAATGGTCAAAAACTGTACCCAAGACGTCAAGGTCTGATAATTTCAATCCTTGCACGTCGGTATTGAATCTCCACGGTAGGGAAAATTCTGCTCAATTTCTCTATATTCATCAGAAGACATGATGACTTGTTTACTTTTTTCAGTTGCAGTCTACTCTTGTATTATAGATCATTTTCAAACTTAAGTAAACAAGATCTTTTGAATATGTCAAATACTAATCCCTGAGATATGACATTTTAGACATTTGATTCGAACGCGTGACCTGAGACTTAAGTGCATGAATTATACTCCGTATAGTCGCACAGTTCCACTGGAGTGGAGAATCTGTTCATAATTCTTCTCTGTACGTTTTGAGTTGCACGGATCAAAATAGGCGAGTTAGTTCCGTTACATTTGTGTGTTTTGGAGGAGAAATTGGATTAACAAAATTTGCTTTTTTGCGCTGGATACAGTATCCTTCTATCGATACATGGAAGTGTGATCTTCCGGCACGTCTGTCGAAGAAATAATTTAACACTTGTTGTACATTCATGTAACTTGACTTCAATCGACCTTTCTGCAATCAAGACGAATAATCTCAAAAAGTGAACTTTGGAACTCCAAGCGTCGACAGTTGTGAATATCTTTGGAGACCCGTTTGGAAGCACTGTTGTTGCTAGGCTGGTGTCAACACGGTTAACATACGGATGGGCAGCATGAAGCTACATTATTTAATGGTACAGTGCCAATCCCTGCTTTGGTTGTGAATGTCTTGGAAAAAACTTTCTCAACGAAAATCCTCCTCTTCGGCGAACTTCACAGAAATACAATGATTTCATATGTTTGATAATGACTCAAGGATCAGTCTTTTACAAAGCAAGGTGAAGGTGATATAAAAGAATAGAAAATTTCAAGTCCACTTAGTGAAAAGGTCGAGCAATCACAAAAGCGAGGCGTGTATGTCAAACAGGATTATTGAGCTCACGTGTTTAGTATCGAAATGGAAAAGGTAGAGGTGATGTCTAGGATTCAAGATATAGCTGACTTTGAGAACCTCGATCGCGTCGTGATTAATGTATCGGGGATAAAATTCGAGACGTACGAGAATACGTTAGCGAGGCTTCCCCATTCTGTTCTTGGTTCACCAATAAAGAGGGCGCCATACTACCGATCTTCGAGCAACGAATATTTCTTTGAGAGAAACAGAGATGTATTCGACAGCATCTTGTTTTACTACCAATCAGGAGCAACAGATGGCGGGATTCTTGTTAAGCCCGATGGGATACCATGGCAGACATTTGAAGATGACGTCAAGTTCTTTGAACTTGGTCAAGAGGCCGAGGGCAAGATAGCTGAATCACAAGCAGAAATAGGATGCTCTGATCATGTTGGGTTTGAGACCGGCAGATCTTCGCAGGTGTCGTGTTGCCAAAACGTTTTGTCAAAAATCGCAGATCTCTTCGAACCAGGCAGAAGACGGTCTCCTTCGTTTTTCTACAGAGTGATAGACGTTTGGACAATTTTTATAACAGTTTTTTTCGTTGCTTTGCTGTGCATTAAAACGATTCCTTACGTCAGAAATGTCCTTACTCTCAACAGCTGCTGTAATCAAACAGGAGAAGACGTGGAAAAGATCAGCTTCTTTTTGTCCTTCAGTGAAAAACTTTGCGTTTCTTGGTTTGCCCTGGAATATGTAATTAGAACGTTTTGCGCACTTGACAAGAAAATGTATGTGTTTTCAGTGCAAGGTATTTTTGACTTACTGTCGTTCTTGCCTTATCTTCTTCTCATCATCGTCTTAGAGTTAATATCCACCGATACAAAAACAAATGTTCTAAAACGTATTCTACTATTTGCGATGGTCTTCTCAATGTTCAAGTTAACTCGTTTCTCGTTGGGCCTTCAAATACTGCTCAAAACCTTAAATGCATGCGTCAAGGAAATTGCCTTTTTATTTCTTTGCGTGGTAGTTACCTTGGTGCTATTTTCGTCCATGGTCTATTACTGTGAGACTACTGACCAGCCGACCATATTCACAAGTATTCCAGACACATTTTGGTTCATCATTGTTACCATGACAACCGTGGGATATGGTGACGTCACGCCAACGACAATAGCAGGAAAAATTTTCAGCGCCCTTTGCGCTGTATGCGGTGTCTGCTGTATTTTAGCGATTCCGTCGACGATAATTGTCTCAAATTTCAATTTCTTCTACTTGAAGGAAAAAGCAAGGCCAAAGCAACAAAAGAGATCAAAACCCGGGATCGCAAGGCGACAAAAGTTGTTAACCAGATTCCGTACGTTTTCTCTATAAAGCTGATATCGTGATTGGTTGATAGAGAGAAATAAGTATCTGAATTCAATGTAATCATAAGTTAATGTGCGTTCTGAATCCTTGACACGATTTTTATTCAGATTTAGGAACAACTCAGTGAGGTACCAGAAAAAGAACTGGTCAAAATGGTAATTCGTCAAAGTCAATGCATGACCAGAAGTGTGGAATAACCTCAGCCTGGCAACAAGTACTCACTAATGTGACCTGACATTAAGTCAAGTCAAGTCAAGTCAATTTTTATGCAACTCACGCAGAATATTATGTACATAAAGTTAGGATAATTTTACGATATTGTTTTAACAAAATAATGAATACAAAACATACTGTAGAATAGAAACCAGAATATCATGTTTTCGCGCGTAAGCTCAATTGGTATTTCATTGGTGTTTAGAGCAGTTTTCAATTGAGTGTCAGCAGTTTAAGGCCTCAATAGAACATTTATATATATACTTTGGTTTATGATTACTTCACTCAGTGATTGGTTCAAAGTTCTCGCGCCATTTTTTCAACCAATCAGAGGTGAAACCAAAACCAATCGTGGCTCGCGCGTGCACATTTTCCCGCGCTTTGTGTCGGTTACGTGTAATTACTTCGAGTTTTGATTGGTTTACTGGATTGTCTCCGTCCTTTTTGATTGGCCAAAGTAATTACTTTGGTTTTGAAACTCGCTCTATATAATAAAAAGGAGTAATCTGCTTCACATCAAGAGGTGCGATTGAACACACTTACTTTATCAGTTTTGGTTGCTCATCATAAAAGCCTCTCGAATTTGAGAACAATGTCAGCTAATTAACAATTAATCCATGAGTGCGCATTGGATATGAGGTGATGAATAGCCCGGCAACGAGGCGCATAGTGCCGAGTTGGCTATAAGGGCCTCATATCCAATATAAGTACGAATGGAATAATTGTTTTAGTATATACTTCACAATTAAAACATTAAGGTAAACATTTATGTTGTTATTACATGATCGTAAAATGGAAAATTATCGACAGCGAGAATGAACTTTTGAACTTCACAGTTGAATATTCACCGATAATCACTGAGCCTGAGGCGAATAATTGTTTTAGTATAAATACACAGGTGATTATTTCAAAAAAGAGAAAAAAAAAAACATTTCAACGCGAAATCATCTTCACTTATAGTGGCAAAACGACAACTGGCAGCCATTTTCGTCCGTCGAGGTGATTAGCGGCTGATAATCCGAGATAGCGAGCCAATGAGAGCGCGCGATTTTGTATAATCACCTGTGTATTTATACTAGTCGCTGATATCCGAGATTTGGCGAGCCAATCAGAAAGCTAGAAACGGAATAACCGGGGGTTGAGTATGTACTATGTAGAAACAATGATGTTGAATACAGTTTCGTGCCTCGTACCTCCCAAAACACACTACTCATATGGACCAAAGAATTGTATCTAGAGACATAAAAATCGACAGGCAATGAAGCAGGCTAAATTTAGCGATGTCCACTGTACAATGTGATTGGTTTAGACGGTGCTTGATCATCATCTGGACATTGATTTATACTGTGGATACTGTTATCCATCTGTTGAACAACCGAAAAGGCCAAAACTTTCTCACTCTGCAGAGTGCGAGCATATTTACTTCATCGATATACACAGCGCGAGCGCTTGGGTTTGTCGTCTGCAACACAAATACACGATTGATGACGTTTGTAAGCCATTTAGGAATCGGTGCGGCACTCGTCTGTAAGATTTTGGTTCAACTGCCATGGAACAACTGGAGAGCAATGCACTAAGTCTTACAACAATAATGAAGTAAGAATGTTCTCGTTACATGAAAAGAATGATTGTATTACTCGACGGCTTCGTTAACTACTCCTTTGAGCTATGAACTTCAAAATTGCAGATAGCTCATCATTTCTTGATCTATATAAGACGCAGCCGCCCAATCGTGTATTTTGATCCAACCTCGACAGCCATGGTAATGGGTAATACCTGCGCCCTATTCACAAATTTGATTTGGAAGCTTGAAGGAGTACTTACAAACTTAATATCTTACAAAGTCTTGCTTCTAGTAATGGGAGGAGACTTTGCTTAACTAAAATGGTTGGTTGAATAAAACGGCTATTTGAGCTACTTTGACAATTGCCGCGCACCCCCCAATGTTGGACATTTCTAGCTCGATTTTATAAATGTAATCCAACGTATAACACAGAGCGTTGTGTCATTCTATGGTTAATTCAAGTACGTAACGGAAAATTTTATTTCAATGCCTTCGTGAGTACTTGACACTCCAAAATAGATTTAACTTAACTTTAGTATGGGCTGTTCGACTCGTAATGTCTCCTTCCGTACAGTTTTATGAAATTGCCAAAAAACTGGCCATAGATCTTTGCTAATTTTTTCACTGCATGAAGACTCCATTCTCAGCAAATGTATGAAATAAAAAATGGGGGTCACCTTACTCGTTCAGGAGAAATGGCCATTCCTTGACGGATTAGGCTTGGCGTCAATGAAAATCCGCCATTTTATCGATGTGCCCGCGCTAATGTTGCAAGAAATTATACGCAGTAGGGTTGCGCAATGCATGCAAAACCAGGGAATCGCTATCTTGCTTTAATTTGTCAATTAGATGGCCGGACAATTCTTGCATGGTTTGCATCCTCGTGAAAAGACGGTCATGTTGGTGAACAGAACAATAGAAAATGGCCCCACAAGTTTTGTATAATAAAAGAGTCGAACTCCCAATAGACATTTTAATGCACGGTCCTGTACACCAACATAGCCGACGTGAGGTCAGATGGAAACCATCAATTCAAACTTTTAAAGTCAATAACTTTATTTTGTCTTAAAAACTGTAAAGGCAATAACTTTATTTTGTCTCAAAAACTGATCGAAAGGGACGAAGTCGAACGTGATTCTTTGGTTTATATGTTACCACCTGCTCCACCGAAGCCGAAATTGGATGGAATCTGGAGACTTGTTCGAATCGATGAAAGGGACAAGAAAACAAATCAGCTCTCAACGACTATGACATGGGTGGTAAGTGAGGTCAGCGGTTTCCGGTTTAAAAGTGCACGCGCATGCTATGTGTGTTCCTCGTTTATGCTTGTGATTTTCTTCGAGAGAGACACACCCATAAAATGTTGATGTACTACCCGGTTCGTCCTACTAATAATCAAACGCACATTCAATGATACAATCAATTTAAATCCGCGCCCACCTTCTTTGACAAGGTTTCGCCTTTAATCTTCATCCATAACTTGCATAATTTTTTTGTCTAAAGTGAAAAATTGATACATCGTAAATCAGTTTATGCCATCCAAGTAAACAATTACTTACCGCAGTGCACGGGGAAAAGGTGAATATTCACCTACAACTCGTTAGTAAATGTAATTCACGGATCCCGTGATCCCTCATACAGAGAGGCATATAGTGTTCTTTCCTTGTCGATTTCTAGTCCATCTTCCTTTTCCTTAATGAAATTAAAAGGTTAGAGATTGTCTTTGGGTTGCAGGACTTGCGTAGTGGTGAGAGCATTCCGACGCCTCCCACCAATCTGTCCGGTGTTCGATTCCCTGACTCGGCGTCATTTGTGGATTGAGTTTGTTGGTTCTCTACTCTGCTCCAAGAGGTTTTTCTCCGGGTACTCCGGTTTTCATCTCTTCTCAAAAACCAACATTTGATTGGATTTGCGTTAATTTGTTGATTTCAATTTACAGTGTCCTCAATTAATTAATGCTCCCGCGGTAGAAGACTAGACACTTAAATAAAGTTTCTTGCTTACTTTAAACACCAGACTCAAATAGTTGCTTATCCCACTAATCCTAAAAATAAAATAACTTTAATTTATGTACTTATTGATTATTGATTCATTTCTTTATATCGTCGAGTTTTATCTCACCTCAGCTGAAAAATAATATGTCCCGTTATTGGTATGCAACTTGCAACTTCACGGAGTCTCTGCATGACCTCGACTTGAGATATTCGTATCATTCATCTCCAGTTCAATTTCTTATTACTGTGCAATCTTGCATTTTAGGACATTTCAAGGAACATTGCTCACGTCTCCCGGATCAAACGCTGTTCTTCAGACACTAAGTATTAATAACAGGTTAGGATGTTGCAAAAGATTTGATCTAGTTTAAGGAGGCTCGAAAGGGTTTCAACACTTAGAAGACTCTCTGTTTAGATCGAGTAACGCTACAACACTGTATCACGTAACAGTAATGTTATGGTACCATATGAAACACCGATTATTTCCAAACAAGATGCGATCATTATTGTGATGTAATAAGTTACCATGGCAACGGGAACGTCCTGCAAAAACACCCTTTATTTTGTCTTTAGTTGCTTATATCTCAAAACAAATTTGGTGAGCCCCCATTTTTTATTTCTGAAAAGTAATCAGAATAGCATGGTGAAATTTTCGGCAAAGTTTAAAAAAAATCTGTCCATTGGATTAAGAGCCACCTTAATTTTGTGATTTTTTAAAGGTATTTCTAAAGCCTCTATAAAACAACAACAACAACAAACAGACACACACAACTAATAGCCAAAATAGTTAAAATTCAATGTCATTTATTCTGTCTTTAATGTAGTTAATAGAAAAAACTGCAACAAAAAGTACGGAAATTTGAATTCAACATAGATCACCTTATACTCGAAAACATTACCTCAGCCTTGATATACCAATTGGAGCTATTAGTGTCTCATTCGTTGATAGCTTACACCTTTCTCTTCACACTTATATTAAGCTAATTAATTACCTTATTAATTTTTGTACTAATTCGATGCTAATTGTCTCTGTTTCAGATGACCGAGGAAAAAGTGTTGTATCATCAAAATTATTTCATTTTTTGAATACTGTACCAGGCAAAAGCTTAAATTAAAATTACCTGGCTATAATGTTAATAAAACCTACTTTAACAAACAAAATTTAGCCTTTATCTGTAAGTTCATTTCCTTCTTTCTTTCTTTTTCTTTTTCTTGTTCTTGTTATTGTTCTTCTTCTTCTTCTTCTTCTTCTCGACCTTGTTGTAACGCTAATAAGCCTTACTAACCTCGCTACAACGAGCAAATTTCAAAATGAGGGTAGTCGGTCTAATTAACGTAAATACAAAATAATGTAAAGGCGGTCGACATTTATGAAAGTGGTCTATTGTTATCATTGTTATTGGTTATCATTATTATTATCATCACATCATCAAACGACATGTGTCGTACATTTTAACACTTATCTTGGCTTTCCTGTACCACGAGAAAAAAAAAAGAATAGAAAGATCCAGCAACGGCCGCATTCTATAAATGGTTTGAATGGGAGATCCCCTTGAACGTTCAATTCCAATCTGTATAGGCTTTTCTTTGATCCCCTACCCCTCAGGAAGGGCTAATACTCAGGTTATCCCAATATGCTTTCTTAGGCAGGCTCTTTCATGTTGTTCAAGTTACAAGACTGAAGTAAAATTCCCTGTCGGCGTAAGGCTCTTTCCTTAATCTGATAAATCCTTATCGCGCGCAATACCAGAGCTTGTTGTATTTTTGGTACGTAATACGTACATTATACACTCGTAGATATTAATGGTGTTAAATTATAAAAACAACATTCAATCGGCGTCCCCGCTTAAATTAAACAGCGATTTAGCTTCTAAAGCCGCCCCATTGCGTAGGATTGCGACCTACTGTTGCGATTAAAATTGATTTTATTTCATGGAGCCTATAATTAAAATGCAACTAAATTAAAAATACAAAGCAATGACATCCGCTGTTTAATGAAGTAGGCTGAAACCTTTAAATCCTTAAATCATGATTCTTATCACAAATTCCCTGTGTTCACTATGATAGCAACAGGAAGCTGCCGAGAACGCCACGCCGACGAAGACCATTGTACCCCAGTCAAAAATTTTGCCATTTGAACAGATTGAGGTTTTTTTTATTTGGTCCATTCTTGATAGCTGTTTTTTCATCCCGGAAACCGGACCGAATTTTTCCGTGTGGACAACATACGAAATTCATTGATGACCAGGACAGGTGCTTCTTCTCTAAGGTTAGGGAGTCTTTCTTGTCTTTTCAACCAACGATGTGGAACCACGATACCCTTACTTTGAAAAGTCGGTTTGTTAACCTTTAGAAAGAAGCAAAAACAGTAAAATAAAAAGTTTTATACGGTCAACCCCTCCCTTTTGAAGATACAGAGAAAACTATGTCGCTCGAAATTTGCCCGGCAATAACATCATGATCTACATCTACGTGCACCAGCACTCGGCAAAGTCTCCTTTAGTTAGCTTTTGCTTATGTTTGGTTTTACATTCGTGTCCTCATACACCACAAAGATCTTTGAGACATCACTGCCAAGCCGTCAACATTTTTTTGTTGGAAACGCACGGCAGTCCGTTAGCGGGGACATTCAAAGCAAAAACATCGTTTATTTTTTAATCGGGTTTTCTGATGTCAAAATAAAAATGAAATGTTTGACCACGCCTATTGGTTCGATTATGACTATTTTCCTTTAATAATTCCTGTCCGAGCTGAATGCCTTATCAAATAAGAATAAATTATTCGTATAAGTAATCCACTTTTAGTTTAAAAATCTTGCGCCGCGTCATGATAAAATCTGATCTTAGCGTCTTGAAAGCAAAAGCTTAGTTAACTTTCGCATAATAATTTGTGGGATCCAATACGTGATTGAGGAGGTGTAAAAACAAACACACCTGCCTCAAAGTGATTGCGTCACCGGATTAGCCGAGGGCGTCTATTTGGAATCACTTATGACGTCAGTGAGCATTACGGCAGATGAAGGGAGAAACCCGTTGAAAAACACTTTAAAATGGCCGATACAAAACATCAAACTCACTTTAATTGAAACAGAGCTTTCGATGACAACTTTCCACTACAACGAAAACATGGCAAAGAAACAGAGAAAAGTGAACGCTGGTGAGTTTGGTTGACGTATTTTTTCTAATATCAGAAAAAGCTTTGCGCTCGATTGTAATGTTATTCACAACCGATTTGACTTACTGGCTTGTGACGTCACCTAGCCAAAGATGAAGAAAAACCATGCTCTTAAACAAGAAGTCATTACAACACATAGATTATGATTAGCAACGAAGACCGCACAGAAAAAAGGCAATTTAGTGAAATTAGGCGCGTTTTTTGGCTTGGTCACTAAAATGTGCCGGTCGGAATGAAGTATTTTTTTTTATTGAAAGACAATGAGATATTAAATGGCCATTTGTGTGAGAAACATGAAAACCCCCAATAATTTTGCACGAATTGAAAAGTTGTGTGGTCTTCAACTTTAAAGTATCATACCACTTAGCAGTTTTGAATGATCCAGCACACTCTTACCGCCTCAAAAGTTGCACACACTCTGGCTTACCGCTCAGTAGCTTTCATTCAAATGGTCACACACAGACTCAAGAGTTAGAACCACCTTGTTTAGCATAATAAACATCACCAAGGGAAAGCACTGCTCAGTAACTTTCATTTGAGGGGTCACCCTTAAGGATTTTACAGCCACAGACTCAAAAGTTAGAACCACCTTTTAGAGCATAATAAACAGCACCATAGGAAAATACTGCTCAGTAGCTTTCATTCGAATTGTCGCACTTTAGGATTCATCCACGGACTCAAAAGTTAGAACCACCTTGTACAGCATAATAAATAGCACCATAGGAAAGTACTGCTCAGTAGCTTTCATTTGAATGGTCACACTTTAGGATTTCACCCACAGAGTCAAGAGATAGAACCACCTTGCACAGCATAACAAACAGCACCACAGGAAAGTACTGCTTAGTAGCTTTCATTTGAATGGTCATCTCTTTAGCATATAAAATATGACAGCATGGGAATTAAAGTGGTAGTGTTCGTAATCGCAATTTAAGTCTTACTTATTTAGATGCCTCTTAAGAAACCGAGTAATCGTCTTTCCAGGGTGTGCTGACTGTGTGCAAGACACTGAGACAACCACAGATGAACTTCTCATTGATATGACGCTTGCAGTTAGAGTCTTCGATACTGACCACAAAGGATACATTGAATCAGCGGATTTACGTTTCATAATATTAAATATGGACTACAGCATACCACGAGATGAGCTGAATGAATTAATAAAAAGTTCCAATTTGGATCAAGATAAAAAGATCTCATACCAAGGTGAGACAAACGGTTCTATTGTCACTATTGAAACAGACAAAAAAGGTTTCTTAATAGGATTCATGATGACGATAAATAATGTCAGTTATCAAAGTCGAATCATATACCAACACTGTTCAAGTAAAGTTAAGCAATGGGATTACAGGAAACTTTCAAGCCAATTTTAATTAATTAATTATTAGTTAATTAATTAATACATAGTTCATTACCCTATCTCCGTAGAGGCTTTTCAGTGCCAATGAAACGAAATTAGAGAACAACAACAACAAAAAGCTTTATGAATCCCATCTGTCCGGAGGCCGCAACAAGTTGGTTAATGGGCCCTTTGCATGAAACTGTCACATGGTATAAAATATGCCCTGCTGGATGGCAAGCTACGCACTGGGACATCCAAAACATAGAAAAGTCATTCTTGGCTGGTTGAAATTGTTTTGTTTTGGAGGCTGTTGCATACCTTTTTGCCATCTAGTATGGTGGATTTTGTACAATGTGACAGTATCGTGCAAAGAGCCCATTACAAGTGTAACCGAGATGTTGAAATAGAGGCTACCTGGATGAAGTTCAACGAGTGGTCAAAACGGGTCTTAAACCCGAGATGTCCACAAACCAAGGCAAGCGCCGTAATCACTGGGCTACAATGCCTCCTTACTGTTAAATCAGTAACAATAATTTTCGACTTCCGTGAAACCTATCGCACTTAAAGCTGCCGGTCTACGGCCGCAAGGTAATTTCTCATTGCCTGTTTGTTCTTATTTTGTAGAATTTCTTGCCCTTCTCATGCCAATCAGAGAAAAATGACATCAAAGTTAACTGCTGAGTGTCAAGTGAAGTGAACCATCCATTCATCAGTGATTCATGGCAAGACTTAAAGGACTTTGTTGGAGAAAAACTGAAAGGCACCGTCAGAACTGACGTTGCAAACCGTTGAGTTACAAACTCATGATTTTAATTTACTATTCATGATCGTTGATTCCAAATGAATTCAACCCAGTCAAATTTTTGACGTATATGTTAAAAATGACCATACTCTTGGACGATGATTTGCAACTGATATAAGCTCCTTTCGATGAATTTCGAACTGAAAATAAATACTGGCTGAGAAAATTGTCCCATGTTCTGACTTCAATCCTTGACAAGTGAATGGAACGTAATAAATGAATGGGATAACAACGCTGAACAAGTGGCTGAAACAGAGTTACAGAACATGATTAAGGAAAGATATTGCTATTAAATTAGAAACGAGCACATTAAATCGTTGATGCCATTGCCAAAATTATTCAATTTAGTCTTCTTTATTCTTCCAAGCCTCGATGACCAGGCTAAATATTCTAAATAAACTGCGGGATGATCTGTGTCCTATGCGAGAAAACTAGACACAGTTCTTATGTTACGTTTATGCTCGTATCAATCACATTAACCCCCTAATATCTGAGCAACACATCTTAAAATTCCATCTTTTCGAATCAATATCCGAAAATTCTGTCCGACTCCCACTGTTTCTGGAATGACGTTCCTATTTCTATTCCAACTAAACCAAACAAGAAACCTTGAAGAAAGATCTGTTCGAATTATAACCAAATATGATTGTTTTGCTCAGACGCATGTACTTTCCACAATATTGCTTTATCTTGTGACTGCGTGGGTACCCTGTGTTTGCATGTCTTTAAAGTTAAAGTTTATTTTGTATTTGCTCTTTTCTTTCTTTTCTTTTCCCGCGAAATAAAAAATATATCTCCCTTAAAGATAAAAAATCTTGTAATCTATAACGTAAGGCTAGTATTAGTCTGAACTATTTTGTGCTTTTCTCCCTCTTTATGTCGTCTTAGTTTATACAGTCTTGTAATGTAACGGTTATGGAGACATACAAATATAATTAAAATAAATAAATACGTTAATGCTTGTAGAATCAACTGAAATGCCAATTCCTTGCAAAAACCAGCATTTTTTTTTTTTCGTATGGTACGTATCGGAGAGCCAGAGCATTTACGCATGCGCAGACGAAATGTTTGAACAAGCGAGAAAGGGGGACCAGTTGCAGTACCGCTGGACATCGCGCCAAAGCGTCGAACCTGACGATTCATCCCGGGATTTCGACCCGCGCACCGTTTTCGGACGCGGTTGGCCTTCCTCCCGGAAGGCGGGGTTAGAAATGTCGGCCCCTATACCATATAAGGCAGATCTCTTTCTTACACACAGCTCAGTTCCGCCCTTGTCAAGTTAACGTAAGATTTCGATCGCTTAAATATTCTTCGAAAAAAGTCGTTGTATCTTTCATATGGTAAGCACTGGAGTCGCGCATTACAAAGTGTACGCTCTCGCCCTTCTAACGGTAACATACGTACATATATACATAAACTTATTTCATCTCGAATATCAGAGTAGCTTCAAGAACTAATATCTTCGAAACATTACATTTAAAGCTAAAATACATTACATATGTGGGAGGCGCGGTGGCCTCATGGTTAGTGCGCTCGACACCGGATCGAGTGGTCTGGGTTCGGGGCCTGGCCGGGGACATTGTGTTGTGTTTCTGGGCAAGACACTTTACTCTCACGGTGCCTCTCTCCACCCAGGTGTATAAATGGGTACCGGCGTAATGCTAAGGGTAACCCTGCGATGGACTAGCATTCCATCTAGGGGGTAGTATAAATACTCCTAGTCGCTTGATGCTACGGAAACCGGAGATAAGCGCCGGCCTGATGAGCCTGATGAGCCTTCTGGCTCGTAAGCAGAGACTTTACCTTTACCTTTACCTTTACCTTTACCTTTACATCACATATACGGATATATAACTAAATACATAATATTTCAAGATACGTTAATTTATTAAAACGAACAACGGCTATGCAAAATGCGGCCCTGGATTCTCATTTTCAACCCTGTAAACTCAGTGGTACGGATAAAATCAGGTAGCGCATTTCACAACTTAACTGATAAGTAAGAAAAATAATTAAGGTCATAACTGGTTGTTCTAGGTTTACTAAGGACAGAATCATATAATTTTCCGAAGATCACAAGAAGAAGACCGGAGAAAAAACTTCAGTTTTTTATATAAGCAGGAAAATCATTAAAAAACAGATCTTAATTTATACCGAAATATGACGACATTTTGGATGCACTTATTGCATAGAGATGTAGAGTTTGACTTTTGTGAGAACACCATCGTAAGGGGACAGGTAATCTCAGTATTCTCTTAGGGTGCGTTCGATTGACCCTTTCCGGAATAACAATACGTGGAGTGATGATTTAAAACCTTATGTTTTGGCGTTTTTAAGCAACAAGGATAATAAAGATATGTTTAAAAAAGCATTTTAGCAGGTGTCTGACAATTTTAATGTAAATGTCCGTAAAAACGAAGGATTTCTGACTCCTATTCCATGTATTCTTATTCCGGAATACGGTCAATCGAACACGCCCTTATTTAGCCCTTCTAGTTTCGCCGTATTACGCGCAACAAAAAAATACCAGGCAGAGAAGCAATTATCAAAATGTGGTAAAATAGACGCTTGGTAAATCTTAAGTAAGGTGTCCCTAGGTATAACGCATCATATTTTTAAATTGATTATTAATCTTTTCGCTGACATTTCATATATGACCAGTAAAATCCAGATACTTGTCCATTTCCATTCGCAAAGATCACTTTACAGGGAATGAAAAGTTATATTATTCACCCTTAGACCCTTAGACCCTTAGACCCGGTTTTTGCTCTCATTAACCAACAAACCATTCTCTATGTATGTACCACTGATTGGCTTCTCTGCCATTATGAAATAAACAAGTATCTAAAACTATTGAATCGATGTGGGAGTAATAAGGCTGCGGGACACCACGCCTGACTCTTTCCCAGCTGGAGCAGGTGTTCCCAACCTTAACTCTCCGAGATCTGCCAGAGAGATAGTTCTTCAGTAAAGCGCAACTTGCATCGTTCATACCGTAAGCTTTAATATTGGAGAGCAGAACTGGATACTAAATTACATCAAACGCTTTAGAGAGATCCATAGAGACAATCGCAAGAAGCTCACCCCTATCACGCATCGCCCTCCACTCTTCTGTCAACTTCAGCAAGGAGGTCTCACAACTATGCAACGGAACGGTTCAGGGATTGCGCAATGGTGAGAGCATTCGCCTCCCACCAATGTGCTCCGGTTTCGATCCCCAGAGTCGGCGTCATATGTGGGTTGAGTTTGTTGGTTCTCTACTCTGCACCGAGAGGTTTTTCTCCGCGTACTCCGGTTTTCCCCTCTCCTCAAAAATCAAATTTGACTTGATTTGCGTTAACTGTTGATTTATCCCCGACTATTTCAAAATTATTGAGGGAAACCCGTTCAGTGCCGCGAACAATTACAATCAACACGCTCCTATTTGGTCAAAGTTCAATTCAATAATCGTTGCTGTCAACACAAATAGCGCTTGAAATGTATTTTATTGTGGACAAAAAAATAGTTTAAATCTGAAAGAAGATTCTCTTGTAAATTTGCTTGCTCTGGATAAGCAACTGTTAACCAGTCAGGATCAAGTAATAATGCCCTCTTGATTACCAGAAGTGTCTTCGTGATCAAGGAAAAATGCCCACCGTCTCAGGCAATCAGCATTCAGTAATTTTGCCCCGAATGTGATAAGAAATTATAACCCATCCATTACTTTTCGGGTGATTTTATTGGCTAATTTACGTCGCGCGGTCCAAACTCACGAGAAATGCTGTAGCCAACATTTCAGTTGAAAAGAAACAAAGCCAGCGGAAAAAAAAGTAATCATGTTTCGAAAAACAAACTAAGATGTCCCTTTCGTCGCTTCCGTAGGTTCCTCAATGTTTTTTACTAATTTCCACCATAAATGAACATTAGACGCCGAACATTAAAAAAATAACAGTTCAGGAGAATGACGACAAAAATTGAAAAAACGACACCCCGACCCCGGGTTATGGCTGCTACCCTATCGCACCGGACAGCTGTGGTGTATAAACTGGCAGATAGCAGCAACTTAAATTCAAGTAAAATTCGATCTTGTTGGGTTTGATTTGAAAGTTATGAAATTAAAATCTCATGGCTTTTTTACAGTGAAGGGTGAGGTAGCCCGAATGGGTGGAGTAAATCGCCTATCCATAGACTCCTTGATTTCACCTCAGAAAGAGGGGCCACCAGTGTAGACGAGTTGCCCTGTCTGCTCTCTTGAGTTGGCCACCTTTTTGCCTTGAAAACTTACCAAAATATTATAGCCAATTACCCAAGTTCCAGGCGTTAAACAGTTTGGAACCTGTAAGGTCATCTCTACAGAACAAAAATAAAAAGGCATTTCAAGGCAGAAAAAAAGAAAAATGAAACTGAATTCCGATGTTTTTCTTTTTAGTAGTAAACTTTGCGAGTTTTTTAAATCTCAGGCTCCAAATTTATAAAAATGCCAGCCGCAGACAATTCCCGCCATTTTCTGGTAACCAATTAGAGTACCATGAGACAATATCAACTAGCCAACCAAAGATCAGTATTTTCCCCACGTGATGTTGAGTGCAGTTCCGCGCGCTTTTCAAGCCGCTACCAAAAATTCATAGAACAACTTCTGATGCGAAACGAAATAAATTTTACTCTTTTTCTCCTTGATAAAACCAAGTTTTTGGGCCGAGCAAGATAAAAACAACAGCCTTGGTATTACAAATGTTCTGAGTTAATATGGCAGATGATTCTTGAGGTAAGTTTCTTTCAAGTTTACGTCGTGAAAGTTGGTAACATTAGAGCATAGAACATGACACGATTTTCCCCCTTTTTGTGACCTTTTCAAGTGGTTAACTCAGTTCTCTTTTATTTTCATGAAGTGGTTTCTTTTGCTTCTAGTTAAAAAAGTTCGTGGTGTAAATTCACTTGGAAAAATGCAATTTAAACTCTTTCACTAATTTTTGCAAACACGCGACATTGAAACAAGGGGCTTAATTTTGTCAGTACGTGACTTTTAACTCTTTCAGGCGGCAAATAAAAGCAAAATAGGAATAAGTTTTCTGTACATTAAAGCCTCAACTGCTTCCGAGCAATTCTCAGGTAAAATTCTTTTTTTTACGAGATTTCAGTTTCTTTAATTAAACCTCCAACAATTTCTGCGTAAATTCTGGAAAAACAGGATAAATAATTAAGCATTCATTGATAGAACATGGTCTACCAACTATGGATAGAAGGATATTCACGGTTTCGGAAGTACAAAAATAAATTTATTCCCCAGAACGTTTGACTCTTGACTCGATGAATCTTTTCCTTCACGTTTGGTTTAGCACCTCAGTAAAAATATAATTAATTCACTTTTTCGGTGATATTAGTGAAAGCTTGACAGAAAAACACTTCGTAAGTTCTTACAAGAAGTTTTAGTTAAGGCAATAACGGCCAGGCAATTGAATGACACTATAAAATAATTTTGCTTTTCGTGCCCTTGCGAAGTCATACAACTTTCAGCTGCCAAATAAACAAAACGTTTTCGCGGGAGTTTTATTGTTAAGAGAGACGAGAGAACACAACTGCAAGAACTTCGACAATTTTAAAAATTGGAAATTAATTCGTTGATAATGATGTTGAACACATAACTTTACTGTTAATATTTCTTGTTAAACGCTTTCCATCAGCATTTTTACCGCTTAAATGGACTCGATATGCGGCTCACTCACTCTACTGTCATGGGCTGACCATTTAACTTTTGTTCCATTTTTTTTGTGCACCAATTCTAAAATAAAATGCCAAAGCTATTTCCTTGAGTTTATTTGTGCACAATATTTCCCAAATTTTCGTGAATTGCTTAAAAAAATATCGGGAATACCCCACCCTCAAACATTCAACGGATGGTCTCTTATCACCCTTATCTTGAAATATACGGTAACATAATATACAGCAAAGATTTGAATTTCAACTTGGGATGGGTGGGAAGGGGGAGTGGGGACGGGGGAAGTGAGAGCAGGGTTAGCGCAATTGTGAGAGCAGTCACCTCCCACCAATGGGTTTGTCTGTTTTCTACTCTGCTTTGAGGTTTTTCAACCGGTACTCCGGTTTTGACCTCTCATGCACACAAAAGCAATAATTTGCTTCATCTGCTTTAAATTGATTTAGTTCGGTGGAGCACCTGTTCTTAGCTTAATGAAACTGAGACTTGATAAATATAGTGATTATTTATTATTACTACGATTATTATTATTACTATTATCATCATCATCATCATCATCATTACTATCACTATTACTATTATTGAGGTTTTTTATCTGCATTAGAAGGGGGCGTGGCTGGAGAAAAGGATAAAGGCTTGCACCTGTAAATATGTTAGTTCGACCCCTACCATATTTGTATGGGTAATCTAATGGTGACGAATGAAATTAGGGAATAATTTGACGCGCGTTTTGTCCAAAATCAAATACTTTATTTGATTTTGGACAAAATGCAAGTGAAATTATTCCCTAGTTTCACGAGTATACCATTTGATTAGCTTTTAAAACCCATTGACTCCCAGGGGGTTCCCCATTGACGAGTAAAATCGTCTGGCATTAGACAGAGTAAAATACTAAGTCTGGCTGGTTTAGGGGTGAATGGGTTAACCCATTGACTCCTAGGGGTTCCCCATTGACGAGTAAAATCGTCTGGCACTAGACAGAGTAAAATACTAAGTCTGGCTGGTTTAGGGGTGAATGGGTTAACCCATTGACTCCTAGGGGTTCCCCATTGACGAGTAAAATCGTCTGGCATTAGACAGAGTAAAATACTAAGTCTGGCTGGTTTAGGGGTGAATGGGTTAACCCATTGACTCCTAGGGGTTCCCCATTGACGAGTAAAATCGTCTGGCATTAGACAGAGTAAAATACTAAGTCTGGCCGGTTTAGGCCGGTTTGGGTGTTAAAGGGTTAATTAATTAATGAGTGATTAATATCATAAGCAACAAATTACCTTCATAAGACGGCATTTTGGCATTGTAGGAAAAGTTGTCATGGCAACATTATAATCATAAAGTAACGCTGAAATTTCGCGCCAAGATTAACGAGTAATTTGTCACCCATGTTATTATATATCGAGAAAAACTACATTGAAAACCAAATAATTAGACAAAATAAAGCGTATCACACATTGTTAAGAAAAGCTTTTATTCACCATTTTAAAAAGTGAAATCTTTGGCCACTTGAAATACAAGATTACTTTCACCTTCATAACCACAACTCTGTAAGGCAACAGCATCTTGGAGATGACAAGAGGATATAGACCTCTTTCATAATGGCAGCCAAATGAAATATTCCTCAGTTGTAATGCTAATAAGCCTTTCTAGCCTTGCTATGACGTGCAACATTCAAAAGAATATTCATTTCAAAATGAGGGCACTAGGTCTAATAAGCAAGTCTAAGTGGGAAGTTTTTGTTGTGAAAATTAGATTTCATTCATATGTAAAGTAGAACTAGTTACCATTAGGAAAACTTCGCACTTAGACTCGCTTCGAAGAAGAGGCAGACATGAACTCCAAAATGGCCCATTAACATAAACACAAAAGAATGTGAAGGTGATCGCCATTTATGAAAATAGCCTATACAGTACACTGAAATAATAAATAAGCAATCTAAAAAAATCAACTTAAGCTGGTAAACATTTTGCTCAGAATAAATAAATTAATAGTCTTGATAGAACATTTACAAGTACAAATCCAAATGCAAAAACAATCAGTTCTCCAAGATAGCCAGATTTCACTCTGATCTGCATTCTCCTTATTACACTGACCGCACTTTCAGCCCTTTCTTATCTATAGAGAATAAGCCATTAAACTAATTTAGATCACCATTATTATTTCTGGTCGCACTACTCTGGCTGTGGTAACAAGAACCATTTTCACATTTTAAACTGGAACAAGTTCATGAGGAAAGGGGAATTTGCATGTACAAGGGATTCTTAGCCAAACAGGTTCTTAAAAAATTAGTTTCTTATATGTGGGCAGGTGTGTTCACCAGGTCAGTAAAATTTGAGATGAGAAAGGTTATGAAACAAATGGCCGGACATTTTGTCCGGTGGTTTCCCTTTCCATGTCCAGTA